>NW_015542553.1:2120068-2121417 GCF_001515605.1 Sinocyclocheilus anshuiensis
TTCTTCCAGCCTATTATGAACATTGTACATAAAAAAAAAAACATTTTGTAAAAATGCAACATATGCACCTTAAATATTTAGAACCAAAAACAAAACTTTGATGGACAAAGATCGGCTAAACAATACTAAAACAACATTTGAATAGACATAGCTGTCTGGATATATAAAGCCATGACAGATGTGAATAAAATAAAATAAAAAAGTGGTGAAAAATGTCCACTTTAAGGACCCCTGCTTTACCCTCATATCCGTGCGTGTGATGAAGCCCTTTCCCTCGCTGTCACAGATCTGGAAAAAGTCCTCTATTTTGTCCAGCATAGCAATGTGTCCCCATTCTGCCTCCTTATTCACACTTTTGCTTGACTTTTCCTGCTTCTCATCCTGGTCTGAGCCACTGCTGATGACCTGTGTGGAACTATCATGTCCAGTCTCTGACATGATTCCAGTATAACTTGCCTTGACTGTCTTAAACAAGTCAGGATGCAGTGCAGGTGAGAGACGTGACTCAAATGGGCTGGACATCAAAGCTAGGTCCAGTACGAAGAATTATCCTGATTAATTGAGGAGATGTAATGCATTGCTGTCTTGAACTGAATCTCTGCTGTGGGTCCCAGCTGGAAGTGCAAGAAAAAGTCATGTCAACAATCCTTTGACTTTGAGAAGTGAAATGCAGATTATTGTTGTATATGTGTTTGTGTGCATGCAGCAGAACAGATTTACAACTTCAGGCTCTTGAGTCAGAACTGTAAAAACTAAACATTTAATGTTTAATTGAACACTTGAGTACTTTAAGTACTTTAACTAAAATTATAAATGTTGGTAAATGCAAATGTAATGTAAAATTATGTATGGGAATGTAAAGATTAAGAAAAACTCTAATTTTCACATACATATAAATTTAGTTATATTTAGTTCAATTTAATTGAGTTTATTTAGATCATGAAAAGTGATTGAACATTTGTTAGTGCGCATCTACAAAGCCACAGTTGGCGACATCAGTCAGCAGCAGTGTTGCCAATTTAGCAATTTTGTTGCTAAATTTAGCAACATTTCAGACTACCCTAGCAACTTTTTCTTCCAAAAGCACCTAGCAACAAATTTAGCTATTTTTTAATTTTATTTGGCTACTTTTAGCAACTTTTGATAAGTTACTCAAACAATAAAAAGGCACACATTTTCCATCTAAATTTCACAAAAAGAGGTAACCAAAGATGCCTAGCAGTACACAATATCATGTGAATTAAGTTATTGCTATTTGCATTTGTTCAATTTGAAAATAATAATAATTTAATAATTGTTCATTTATGATACACCTTGTTAGTAGCTTGTACCTGCGATTGTTGATCAGT
>NW_015542553.1:2127823-2140850 GCF_001515605.1 Sinocyclocheilus anshuiensis
GGGTGATTTTAGATGGTATACTGCTCTCAGTTCATTCTCATTTTATGTTGCATAACATATCACCTCCTGAGAGCGCTCTCCATCTCCTTCCTCTCTTGTCGTGCCTCTTTGATTTGATAAGTGACACGGGCCAGGAACTCAAAGTTGGACAAGAGCTGAGGCTCATCTTTCCTGAGCTGAGCCCACAGACTGCGAACCTCACTCAGGCTGAAATGAAGAGAAAACTTTTAGTACTTGTAGCAATATAAAGCGTCAAATGTAAAGCATTTTTTGCAATGCAATGTGCAGAGCAAAGTGTAAAACATCAGTACTGACTCTTCAAACACATTGCTAGCACCCAAGCTCTCCATCAACATGCAGAAATGTCTCTCTTCATCATCCTCATTCTCTGACAGCTGTTCATCCCCTGAACTCTGATCAAGAGCTTCTGGAGCTTTTTGAGAGGGTGCAGTCATTAGTTCCTCCGTCATGGAGATTCTCCATCCATGAAGAAAGTTACCTGGGGAACAAACATAGAAACACCTTGGAAAAGTTTCATTTGCTGTGCTAAAAATATTGTACCAAATAACAAATCATTTTTGAAATGCTCCCCTTTCTGGAAGGAGATGATAAACATACTAAATCCAGAGGAAAACTCTCCCAGCGTCAGGTATCCATTTTTGTCAAGATCTAGTGAGTCAAAGACGCTCTCGAGTTCCTCAGTAGTAAGTGGCAATTCTTCATGTAGCCTCTAAGATAGAGGAGAAATAGATGGGAAAATGACATCAACACAATTTTCTGCTATCTAGATATTCTACCAGCCTATTATGAACATTGTACATAAAAAAAAAACATTTTGTAAAAATGCAACATATGCACCTTAAATATTTAGAACCAAAAACAAAACTTTGATGGACAAAGATCGGCTAAACAATACTAAAACAACATTTGAATAGACATAGCTGTCTGGATATATAAAGCCATGACAGATGTGAATAAAATAAAATAAAAAAGTGGTGAAAAATGTCCACTTTAAGGACCCCTGCTTTACCCTCATATCCGTGCGTGTGATGAAGCCCTTTCCCTCGCTGTCACAGATCTGGAAAAAGTCCTCTATTTTGTCCAGCATAGCAATGTGTCCCCATCCTGCCTCTTTATTCACACTTTTCCTTGGCTGCAGCTGCTTGTCATCCTGGTCTGAGCCACTGTTGATGGCACGTGTTGTTCTAACGTGTTCAGTCTCTGACATGATTCCAGTACAGCTTACTTTGACCGTCTTCAAACAGGTCAGGATGAAATGCAGGCGCGAGACATGACAGCACAAACGGGATGGACTTTACAGCTAGATCCAGTATGAGGAATTCTCCTGATTAATTCAGAAGACATAATGCATTGTTGTCTTGTACTGAGTCAATGCTGTGGGTCCCAGCTGGAAGTGCATGAAAAGGCACAACACGTCACCATGTCAATCCCTTGTGTCTTTAGGAATGTTAAGACTTCTTGAAAAGTGAAATGCAGATTACTGGTGTATGTGTGTGTGTGTGTGTGTGTGTGTGTGTGTGTATGTGTGTGTGTGTGTGTGCATCGGAACAGATTTACAAGCCTTGAGCTTAAACTCCAGGCTCACTTTAGCTTTGAGTGAGAACTGTAAAAACTAAACATTTAATGTTTAATTGAACACGAGTACGTTAACCCTATGCAATAAAATTATAAACGTTGATAAATGCAAATGAGTAAAATTATGTATGGGAATGTAAAGATTAAGAAAAACTCTAATTCTGACATACATATAAATTTAGTTATATTTAGTTCAATTTAATTTAGTTTATTTAGATCATGAAAAGTGATTGAACATTTGTTAGTGCGCATCTACAAAGCCACAGTTGGAGACATCAGTCAGCAGACCTGTCACTTTTTTAGCTTTGATGTCCCACCACCACAATGACAAGGGGGGAGAGAAAGAGGTTTCTGTGGTGAAATTTCCTGTTTGAACAGAAGTTGAACTGGCTACGGTTTGTAAGAGGGGTTATCAAGTATTTTCGATTTATATTTAAGCATAAACCAGTTAAAATGATTCTGCTGAACTTGGTTGACAGACAGATAAGGTTGACGCATATCTTGCTCTTATGTTTAGTAATAAAAGTTGAATGCCAGTGCTCTGTGTAATTTGTGACATTAAACTAAATACATGAAATACTGAATTCATGAAGCTTCAAACTAAAATTACATGCAAACGAAGTTCTTATAGTGAGAAATTCGTATAATGAAAATACAGAATTACAGCTCTTACCTGAACAATAAAAGTATTTTACTCTTCCAGGTCTGTGGCTACAATAATGTTAGTATTAACTTGTTTAATTAAATCCAGTAAATGAGTGAAGTTTGTGGAGAGAGACCGTTAATGCTCGGATCTCAGTGCGCGCGAGGAGAGGAGGAGGCACTTGTTCAGCTCGCGGTCAGAACAGGACGTTTCTATAGTGACACAGAAGTATGGGATGAAATGAGTCTCAAATTTACTAACAAATGCATGCACAATTATCCTTGAACTTGATAAATGTTCCAAATGTATCGTACTATCCACAACCAAATGTCTGTCAACTTGTGTCTGTAAAATTCAGAATTACATGAATGTGCAGCGGTTTGTACAAATAGAAACAAGGACGGTAAGTTTTTGACTATATATATATATATATATATATATATAATTTTAGTTAACGTAAGACTTATTTTCCAAATATATTGTTGAAATATGTACAAATATGTACATCTGGTTCAGGGTGTGTTTTGTTGTAAATGTGCTGAAGCTAGTCAGTGCTGGTTGATATGTGTGTTTTAGATCATGTTCCTCTCAGACTGATTGGAGGGGAGGGTCGGTGCACTGGGAGGCTGGAGGTGTATCATAACGCTGTGTGGGGCTCAGTCTGTGATGATCAGTGGGACATCAGCGATGCTCAGGTGGTCTGCAGGCAGCTGGGTTGTGGAGCAGCACTGAGGGCTGATGGGAATTCAGTCTTTGGTGCTGGTGAAGGTGTTGTGTGGCTGAACAGAGTGGAGTGCAGAGGGAATGAGATTCACCTGTGGGACTGTCCTCTCTCCCTGAATAACCACACTGACTGCTCACGCAAGAAACTTATTAGACTCACCTGTGCAGGTCACAGCAAAATTTTTGGATAATTTTAGTGCTAATAATAGTTGAGTGTTTATTCAGTCATTTGCATGATTATTAATGTGTTTGTTTTGACAGGCTTGTCAGATTTGTCAGTGTCCACTACTCCTGCCACAACATCATCAGCTTCTCCTCCAGTTTCTCCTCCAAAGACATCAATCTCATTTAATACCATTAATAAGAGAGTCTGTCAGACAGTTTATTATTATTAGTCCTGTTAAACCTCCTGCTTCAAACCACAGAATTCCTGACAGAAAACCACAGTGTACCCCAAGTGCTTGTGATTGTTCTGGTAGTTGTGCTCTTACTGCTCTTAGTGCCACTGCTTATACTGATTCAGCAGAACAGAGTGATGAGGAGAGGTAGGAGAGATCCAGAGACTGTCATATTGTGTCTTATTCAGTGTGTGATCAGTCATGTGTTGTGAACTGACAGCAGGTTTGTCTGTCTGCACTCACAGCTCTCTCTAAGAGGAGACACAGGACGACGACTGAGGCCGTTTATGAGGAGATTCAGCACAGACACAATCACTTCACTCGGAGGGGTGAGACATGAGCCATCAATCTCATTTAATAGCATTAATAAGAGTCTGTCAGACAGATGATGTTCATCTATTATTAGTCCTGTTAAACCTCCTGCTTCAAACCACAGAATTCCTGACAGAAAACCACAGAGCTGCAGGTGCATGTTTATATATGTGTGTGTGTCAGTCAGCGTCTCTTCCTGTGTGTATTTTTAGAGGGTCATAAGTTGGGGCTCATATGTTTGTACATGTAGAGTAGGTGCAGGTGTGTGCATGTGTTTGTCTCTTCCTGTGTATATTTCTGGAAGGCAGAAAGGAATGGGTTCATGTGTGTTTGCTAATAGGCCTAAACACCATGGGATTTATGTCTTTAATGCTTTAAACTTTTTTAATTAAATTACTTTATTACTTAATACAATTATTTTATTTTTTAAAGCACTAACACAATGCTTTATAGTCGAACGGAAATGAATATTCAGTCTGTAATGATGAACATGTTTCTGACGGTTCTGCTCTCCTTTAACAGGTAGTCTCATCTCTGAAGAACTGCATTCTGGGTATGAAGATGCTGATGAGCTTCTCTCAGGTTAGAGAGCTTAAGTGCATATACATTCCACATTTCACACAAAAAACCTTTATAATGAATTCACCTAAACAAAGAAAGTATTGTAACTAGCAGTTCTATTATATATTTGATTAATGACTCAATACTATTGAAATACTGCTGTTTGCTTGTATATTAACAGTCTGCTCTCCTTTTTTAGCAAAAGAGCTCAAGACTGCATATTATGATGATGTCACCAACAGCAGTGGCCTAAAAGGTCAGTGACCTTTTTAATTGATCACCTGATTCATTACCAGATGTTTAATAAATTCTCAGTCTCATGATCTGCAACAAGAACATATTTTGGCTTTTGTATCCAAACATATTGTGTGTTGATGCAGAAGAGATGGTGAAGGAAATCACACCGGGATACTATGATGATGTCATCACTGATGGACTGAAACCAGATCGTGAGACAGGTGTCACCCTGATATTCTACAGCAGCATTTAAATTAAAATATTACAGTATATTTAAGATAGATATTTCAAATTTGTTCTGAATGTAATGAATGTGTGTGTCTGTGATGAATGTGTGAATCTGTAGAAGACATACCTGAGAGCTATGATGATGTCATGACGAGCGGACACAACGCTGAGATCAAAAAAGGTGTTTTACGATTTTATCAACTTTTTAAAATAATATTCCTCTAAAATCAAATCATTACAGATAATATTTTAAATTACTGTGTTAATATTTTATTTATTTATTTTTTGTTTTGGCTCATTTAATTTGGACTCATTTGCATGTGTAGTGAACACACCAGAGAATTATGATGATGTCATCATTAATAGACTGAACTCTCAAGGTGTAACAGGTGAGATGCACAGAACTACATGTTTATCACCCTTTGCATGTTTAGATGAGTATTAGACATTTGTTCAAGTCACTTAAAGGAAAAGGGATAGATATTCGTTCTGTGTCATCAAGTCACATACAGAAAAAGAGATCCTTCAAATGATAAAGTGTTTTATAAACTGAAATGACATGTTTTTCTGTCATTCTCGATCAGAGAGAGTTCAGGAGGAGTATGATGATGTGATGAGTGTCAGTGAAGATGTGAGAAACCTGCTGGGTAAGTTACTGTAACCCTTTTGTTCTCATTATATTAACATCTTTATTTATATTGTAATATTTTAAATAATTTTCCATTTTTAGACTTTTAAAATATTCTTCTAATTATATTATTTGACGTGGTTTTTTATTTTGTTCTTAATAACAGATTATGATGATGTGGAGGAGGAGTCAAAAAAAGAAGGGGGGCATTTGGCTCAGTGATCATCCATTGCCTCTGTTCAACAAATCTGCACAAAGTTTGAGTGATATTGTTATTGATATGTCAAATCTCAGGTTTTTATATTTCCCCCCCATTTTTGTATTAAACGTTTTTTTAATTTGCCTTTGTGAGATTTTGTTGTATTATTTTTTTTGGCCTTGTTAATATCAATAAAAACATTTCAGACAAATTTTTGTGTGTATTTAAGTAAGACATTACACAACAAAGCACAAGCAACACATTCGAAGACATTCTAAATATAAACCCAAATTACCATCAGTGATTTCACATCCCTCAGCATCACTGCAGCAAGTACTGGAGTTTTGTGAGTGATAAATGGGGAAGAAAATATCTAACTTAATAAATACACATATTGCTTGCCTATTGGGCGTTTTACTTTTATGCATCATTTACCAGGCTATAGAAGTGTTACGTGTACAACCTGTAACATGTTTAAAATGCATATTTCTTCTCAATAAACCACATGAATCACTTTATAACAATATATTATTAATTAATAATGCTTCACAACAGAACATTAATAATATATAAACAATATAAAATAAGCGCAGAGCTGCCTGTTGTGTGACGTCATCTATGTACATGTGTTGCAGTCATAAATGAACCCACTGAATGTCCTGCTACTTTTTGGTGCTTTTAAAATCAGAGAAACTTAATGAGAGCTTCTTTGCTGCTGACAAACAATAGTATGTAGTTGCAGGTTTTATTTTGGTTGATTGTAGGTAAGTATCCACCTCACAGACTGCCAATTTTGTTATCTCTATGTTAATACAGTCACTGGCAACTTCAGCTGCTTGTTAGTGCAAATATCTAATCAGCCAATCATTTAGGCATGTAGACATGGTTAAGAGAATCTGCTGAAGTTCAAACCAAGCATCAGAATGGGGAAGAAACGTGATATAAGTGACTTTGAACGTGGAATGGTTGTTGGTGGCAGACAGGCTGGTCTGAGTATTTCAGAAACTGCTGATCTACTGGGATTTTCACACATAACCATCTCTAGGGTTTACAAAGAATGGTCCAAAAAATACAAAATATCCAGTGAGTGGCAATTCTGTGGGTGAAAATGCCTTGTTGATGCCAGAGGAGAATGTCCAAACTGGTTAGGGCTGATAGAAAGGCAAGAATAACTCAAATAACCAGTCATTACAACCAAGGTAAGCAGAAGAGCATCTCTGACTGCACAACACATCGAAGCAGATGGGCTACAGCAGCAGAAGACCACACTGGATGCCATTCCTGTCAGCTAAGAACAGGAAACTGAGGCTACAAGTTGCACAGGCTCACCAAAATCAGCCAACAGAAGATTGGGAAAAGGTTGCCTGGTCTGATGAATTTCGATTTCTGTTGCACCATTCGGATGGTAGGGTCAGAAATTGGTGTAAACAGCATGACATCTATCCTGCTTTCCAATGGTTCAGTCTGCTGTAATGGTGTGGATTACGTTTTCTTAGCACACTTTGGACCCCTGAGTACCAATTGAGCATTGTTTAAATCCCACAGCCTACCTGAGTATCATTGCTGGCCATGTTCATCCCATTATGACCACAGTGTCATCTCGGTGCCTGTCCAAATACCCAAACTTGCAGTCTTTGCACTTGACAACTTGTCTACTTACATGATGTATTTCTTGTACTTGTTCCAAGTGTTCAAGTGGGTGAGGACACCACAAGTGTGTGTAACTTTTCATTAAAACTTTTCAATGGAACACATGTATATTGCTATAAAAATGCAAATGTTTACAGAGCTTTATTTTGATTTTCAATATCTTGCATTTTAAAATAAACTTCTAAATCTCTGTTCAGTCATCCCTATAACAGAGAACACAATTTAGTAATTGTGGTGCTTCTAATTAAGCAATAAAAACAGTTGTAAATGATGTACGTAATACACATACTCATCTTTGTTCCAATAAAATGTAAAACACTTTATGTTTTACTACCAAATTATATGTAATATCTAATTATGTTAACTTACAGTGGAATGTTTTCCTCCATTTCACGATTTCGGGGCACAAGTTCCTGAACATGATACATGATGGGATACGCTAAGTCTTGAATACCGCTTTGGAGCGGAGTCGTGTTGGGTTTAGTGTTAAGGGGACTGAGCTTTGACATTTTAGGGGTGCTCGCAGCTCTCTCTGTTGTTCAAAATAATGACTACATGATTGCTCTGATTACCAACAGCAGTAGCGGTACACTAACCATCAAGTGTTTGGGGCCATATGAGAAATATCACTCTCACTGCTACAGTGTATTTACATCATTCTGTCACTATGAGTGTTAGAATAAATTATAGCAGCAGACAAAAAGTAAAATCAATGTGCTGTGAAATGAGCTCTACATGAAATAAATTAGATTTGTAGCTGAAATGTAGCTGTGAACAAATAAGTGAACATTTTCTGTCTGGGAAAAAAGTGAGAAGCTCCCTCATGTGGTGACACAAGGATAAGTCTCTTGTCTGCTCCTCTTTACAAAAAGAAGTGTTTTGCTCCCATCTGCTGGACGAATTACACATTGCAGTGTTAAAGACATACAAATGTCTTTGATATGATGGCAAATCAATATCTTTAGAACAGAAAACAATGTTTATTTACAAAACTTGTCTGAATAGCCTTCTGCTGTTGTAAACAATCAGTCCAGTTCATTTGATAATGTATTAACATACTGTTTATTGTGCTCTTGATTAGAACATCATAATGGTAAAGTAAAATCCACCTAACATTATACACATTTGTTTCTAAAAATAACTTAAATGTTCAGTTTATTTTAATTTATAAATTTATAGCAAAAATCAACTATTTTAAAATAAAGTTTCAGTAAGTGAGCAGTCAGTCATCAGTGCTTGTATCTGCTGTGCTCAGGTTCAGGTTTTGATGCTGAATATAAGCTGCAGTGTTTCTGTATCAATCTGCTTTAAGTTAAGTGTGACTTTATCTCCACACTGACTTATGACTGACACGAGTCTGTCCACAGTGAAGTGTCTCTTCACGCTGGAGGAGGAGTCCCGCTCATCAGCGCTCACATTTTATTGATATATATGGAGAAAATAAAAATGCTGCTTTCTGATTTGTCACTGATTGTGTTTGATGATTTCCTCTGTTGTGTCTAATAAGGTAAGAGTGAGTGTCATTGGCAGCTGTGAGTCTCTCTCTCTCTTTAGGGGGCTGACAGACGCTGGAGGAGGAGTCCCGCTCATCAGCGCTCACATTTTATTGATATATATGGAGAAAATAAAAATGCTGCTTTCTGATTTGTCACTGATTGTGTTTGATGATTTCCTCTGTTCTGTCTAATAAGGTAACAGTGAGTGTCATTGGCAGCTGTGAGTCTCTCTCTCTCTTTAGGGGGCTGACAGGAGCCAGTTTCTTCAGTGTGTTTGAGGGAGCAGAGCAGAAACTTGTGCTGACAGTCAAACAGACAGTGAGACGAGCAGAAAATGATGGAGGGATGTCTGACACTCGTTTTACTCTCCTCTATAATCACTCTAACCACATCTGGTAAGTACACAAATGGACAGTAAATAGTTTAATTTATATGTGTGTTTAAATGAGCAGTTAATCTATGATGGACTCATATCACTAGAAAGTGAATAGATGTCTGTGCAATATCTAGAAAATAAGATCTTGTTACTAATCACTAATCATTAATTAAGAATTACATTTTATGAATGATTTGAGCTTTTACATGCATCCAATTTAATGATAAGATTATTTGTCATTTTTTTCTTTTACAGCATTAGTTGTACAGTTTGAATTTACTACATTTTTTTGTATCTTGATTTTGCTGGAATCTGCTTATGATTCTGTTTTACTGCTACTGTTATTAAATCTCTTTATCTCTCTTTTATGCACAGATTTTGAGACTGTTAGGTTGGTTGGTGGTAACAGTCCCTGCAGTGGTAGAGTGGAGGTTCATCGTGATGGTCAGTGGGGAACAGTGTGTGGTGATGACTGGGATATGACTGATGCTAAAGTGGTGTGTAGAGAGCTGGGATGTGGAGAGGCTGTTGAGGCTCTGGGTGGTGCTCGTTTTGGACAAGGATCAGGACCAATCTGGATGGATGATGTGGACTGTAGCGGATCAGAGTCCACACTGAAGGACTGTACATCATTAGGATGGGGTGTTAATAACTGTGGTCATCATGAAGATGCTGGAGTCAAATGCTCAGGTGAGCTGCTCCATACATCACCCTGTTAATGCATCACTGATCAAACTTTCTTATATGCAGTTTAAAATAATTGTGTATAATTTGTTTTCAGAGAAATTCATATACATTGAATTGATAATTAGCATATTTTATGGTCTAAACTACTCACTTTCATCCTTTTAAAAAATCAGTTAAAGGACTTGCTTCTTGTTTTATGCCTGTATCATAATCAAAGTGACAGATGGTCTTCTCTGTTGTGTAAATAAAATCAGAAACTATAAACTACGGAAGGTCAAGACTTGTGGACGGGTCTCACCTGTGCTCTGGAAGAGTGAAGATGTATTTTGGAGGACGATGGGGTTCAGTGTGTGACGCTGCCTTTGACCAGCAGGATGCAGAGGTTGTGTGTAGAGAGCTGGACTGTGGGGCTCCTGTACAGGTGCTGGGAGCAGCTGCTTTTGGCAAAGGAGACGCTCAGATGTGGACACAAGAGATTCAGTGCAGAGGAGACGAATCACACATTCAACGCTGTCCATCATCAACCTCACATAAAATAAACTGCACCCATGAAAATGATGTTGGACTGATATGTTCCGGTAAAATGTTTAACCTGTTTCTTTAACAAATCCAATAGTTAAATATACTAAAATGTAATTGTTTGATCAGTAGCCTCGAGTGACTGTAAGTCACAAACTAAGTACATGAGAGTTACTCAGATTATCTCTATTCTCTTACTTAGAATCTCAATAAACTCTGTGTTCTTTCTCCAGGTTACACTGATCTCAGGCTGGTAAACGGTTCAGACTCTTGTTCTGGAAGAGTGGAGCTTCAGTTCCTCAGTAAATGGGGCACAGTGTGTGATGCATGCTGGGATATGAGAGCTGCCAGTGTCCTCTGTAGACAGCTGAATTGTGGGATTGCTGTGTCTGTTGTGGGATCAGACTGGTTTGGAGAGGGAAGTGATCTCCAAAGGGCTGATGTGTTTGATTGTGACGGGAATGAAACAAAGCTCTCAGAATGTTCCATCTCTTCATGGAGTCGAGCTGAATGTTCTCATAGTCGAGATGTTGGAGTCATCTGCTCTAGTGAGTCCATATTACTGTAACATTTACTGACATAAGGGCCGTAGCTGGGGTTTGCGGGGCCCCAGTGCAGGTTGTACCAGTGGGCCCGTTTGAAATTGTTTAATTTGTATGTTCGTTCTATTTATTTATTTGTGCTATTTACACAATGTTTACGTTTTTTCAAGATTGTAGGTGTCCAGGTACAGAAACCGAATAATCAAATGTAAAATAGCACTGCATAGTCTTCACTGTAAAAATTAAATATACAGTCAAACCAAAATTTATTCAGACACCTTCAACATTTCTCACATTATCACAGTTTATTTGCTATAGTTTAGAAAATGGTAATAAAATATGACAAGAACTCCGAGTTAAACTGTGTCAGAACAAATTCATCTTGATAATGTCAGATAACTTTGATAGAAAGGTATGTAATGGATTACAATCAACCAAAAATTCAGACAACTCTTAGTATGACAATATTTACACAACTATCAATACTGTCACAATTTACTGGAGCGAGGGAACGAGGAGACGTAGAATAAACTTCAACAATCTTTAATAATAATCCAAAAATAGGAACAACTTCAGGAGCACAAAACAAAACACACAGAACAGTCCTTGGACGTGACAAATACTTTGTTGACCAATTACCAAGCAATGCTTAATTTTGTTTAGTCTTTAGCAATTAAAGAAAGAACACTTAAGCAAAACATGGTCAGGTCAAAGTGTGAATAATTTTTGGTCCCAATTTTTTGTTTTTTTATAAATGTTACTGGTAGTCCACTGTATGAAGAATTTTTAGGTATAATATGTCACAGTTTACTTTATTTATACTCACTTACATAAATGATCTAGCCTGTAGTGTCCTGCACCCATAGAAAAAAAATCAAAAATTATATCTGGTGTCTGAATAATTCTTGGTTTGACTGTGGATTAATTTGCAGTTTGTAGATTAGGCGCGGTCACTTTAAGAGACAATGCACCCATTATAATGATACACATCCGATTTCTTCTCCACTCTTTACTTTCACTTTAGACATAACCGACAGTTTTTTCGAGGATACTCTACAAGACAGGTATTTTGACAATTTTGTATGTATTTGACGGTACAAGAGCAAGAAGAGGCAAATTCGGTGTTCAAGCGATTTGAGACGCGTCTCTCTGCGTGCGCCCTGTGCGCACAGAATTGGTCTCTTTCACATCTTTTTCTATTTGCATGTTTAAACTGCGATTTGTATTTGTTCGTTCAGGTGCAGGAGGACGCGAAGGAGAGCTCGGTTCGGTGTTGCTGTCCCTGAGACGCGACATAACCGACAGTTTTTTCGAGGATACTCTCCAAGACAGGTATTTTGATATAATTGTGTATGTATTTGTTGTTGGTACAAGAGCAAGAAGAGGCACATTCGGTGTTCAAGCGCGTTGAGACGCGTCTCTCTGCGTGCGCACAAAACACCGCGCGCATGTGCTGAATTGGGCTCTTTCACGTCTTTTTCGGTTTGCATGTTTAAACTGCGATTTGTATTTGTTCGTTCAGGTGCAGGAGTACGCGAAGGAGAGCTCGTTTCGGTGTTGCTGTCCGTGAGACGCGGCTCTCTGCGCTCTCTTAACACGGCGCGCGAGTAGTCAGTTGAGTTTTTCCGCGTCTTGTGTTTGAATGCTTTAAAACTATTTTGAATGTTTAAATTGGCAAGGCTTAAAAACACGTGCAAATGAACGAGGAGCAGCAGTGTCCCGTCATCTGTCCTAAGCGTCTATTTAGGCTGGCCTCAACCAGTCGGTTGAGATCGCCGAGGGCCCCCCCTTAGCCGTGGGCCCCTATAATTGTCACCACCTTTCACCCCACTAGCGACGGCCCTGAGCATGAATGGTATATGAGTGGAGCGCTCGACTGAGCGGAGCGCACACGCATAGAGTGGGATAATACTCAGAGCGTAACACCATTTTAGGCTGGCCTCAGCCAATCGGTTGAGATCCCCCCCCAGCCAGGGGCCCCTAAAATTGTCACCACCTTTCACCCCACTACCGATGGCCCTGACTGACATTATGCTAATAGTAAACTTTATTCGAAATACAATATTTATTCCCTATACATTTCAGAATGATGATTTATGCTTGTGTCATTTAAGTTTCGAATTTACTTATATAAAGTATAATATTGATATAAAACATATTTATTATATAAATGTTCCTCTGTGGTCATTAACACATTTGCAGTATTTTAGTAAAATGTCAGATCTTTCACTC
>NW_015542554.1:0-240 GCF_001515605.1 Sinocyclocheilus anshuiensis
ATATGGCTCCGCGTTAACGTCCGGGCAGAACTATTGTTCCAGCCATCAAACACAGATTCACAAAAAACCTGCCTGATTTATCTCAACTGCTCTGTGTACTGTGTACTGCTCTGTAAACACATATGAACTAGATGAAATGACTAGCAATATGGGCACTATCTTCTCTAATACATTAGAAGTTGTTGCCCCCATCAAATTGAAAAAGGTTAGAGAAAAACGTACTGCGCCATGGTACAACAG
>NW_015542554.1:934-1323 GCF_001515605.1 Sinocyclocheilus anshuiensis
CTCGAGGGGGCGGACTGTCCGCATTGTGAGCAGTTGCCACTGCGTTTGCTTCGCTCCCGGAAGGCTCTCTTTGAGGAGGGAGCCTTCACCAGCGTTCCTCACGGTGCTGGCCCCGCTTCCGCCGAGGCGGAGCGGCAGCTGCACTCGTGGGGTTCGCAGCTGAATCTGGTGGAGGGAATGGAGATGGGCGAGTCCCTATCTTCTTCCTCACCTGCCAGATCCACTGCCCGCTCGCTGGGATCGGAAGCCCGTTCTGCGGCTACTTCCCACCGGAGAGCGGGCTCGGCGCTCCTTCCTCCGAGGATTCGCCCCCTCAATCCCCACAATATGAGGAGCTAAGTCGTTACCTCCACGCCGGAGCCTGCCGTTTTTTCCCGATCTCCACACCG
>NW_015542555.1:0-3854 GCF_001515605.1 Sinocyclocheilus anshuiensis
TGTACATATATATATATATATATATATATATATATACACATATACGGTATATATATATGGGATGCACCAATCACGATTTTTGATTATTTTAAAGTTGATTAATTAACTGCATGGAGACAACGAGTTGCATGTCTGTTGCATAATCCAACGTTTTTCTCTGGGCAAAATAATTAAATACTTGCCAAAACAAAATTAAATCTGTACAAAATATAGTTTGTCAGACAGCATAGTACGGCCATATGCAAATGTGACGCTGACACATCCAACGAGTGAAAACGCTCTCAGCTGTAAAGTCATCATAGGTAAATCGCAATGGCAATGCACCGGCGCTAGAGTTTATCCGAGGATATGTCACGAACCGCCAGGCATTAGGCCTACATTTAAGTGAAAATGAATGGCAGGTAATATGCAGCTTTTTGTTTGAAACCAGTGTAGAACACGGATTCACACAAGGTCACATCACGTAGGCTACCTGCAGCGTTTCTGTGAACGGACAAAACAGAATAAAACTATATAGGCTACATAAAATGGAAAGGCATATAATATATTTCACTTAAATCATTAACAGATTAACAAAACGAAAGAAAAAAAAATGTACTGAGTTTCGGATAGGCTAATTGTAACGCACTCCAAGTTCACGGAAAGGAAACCGAGTCGTGTCCTTTATTTTGCAAAAGTTTTACAGTTTTGAATGATGTGTTGCTTCTATCTATATGACCAACCAGCATTGGTATGATCATGAAATTATGGAGTAACAGTTGGGAAAACAATGCAGTGATCACGTCGGTGTTTCACATGCACATACAACAATTTTTTGCTAACTTGACATCGCAGCCTGTTCATTAACAAAATAAAATACAGTTAAAGAAGCATAAAAAGTTACACTGCTCATAGTAGTCCGTAGTACAATCTGTGCCGTTCAGCGTGACCAGCATCCAGGTACGTCGCGAATATAGAAACATTTGGATTCGTGCAGAATGAGAGAGGTAGGCTTCAGTTTCGCTTTTAAATTAATTCGTTTTGGCTTGACATTTATATTTAGCCTAAATACAACTTTAGATGATTTGTTGTGGAGAGAAGGGAACTAATGCTGAAAAAAAAAAAAAGTCATAGCTGGTCAGCAGGATGGTTTTAGAGGGGTTTTGGCCACTTCCTTAGCTGGTCAGACTGGGAGACCAGCTGGAACGACCAGCTAAAACCAGCTACTTCCAGCTTAAACCAGATAAGACCAGCCAACCAGCTTAGGCAGGAACAAAAACGTTAAAATACCGATTCTGCTCGGAGTGAACCGATATAATTTTTACACACACACACACACACACATATATATATATATATATATATATATATATATATATACACTGAACAAAATTAATTTTTTTAATTAGAAAAATGTTATACTTATACCAGAGTCTGAGACATTTCAACCTGACTGTACATAAACAATTCCCCGTTTTTCTTTTCTGAGGATTTCTTCAAATACTGCAAACACACGCCACCAAGTTGAATGAACACAAGACTGTGGGTGTGTGTGTGTGTGTGTGTGTGTGTGTGAGGGCGACAGAGTATATTTTCCTTTCCTCCTCAGGGTAGATTTGTAATTAAGCTTTTGGGTTGAGGCTTTTCTGCTCGGCTGGAGCTCCAAAAGCTTTGGAGAGAGAGAGAAACAGAGAAGGAAAGAGAGGGAGAGAGGGCGAGCGAGCGAGCAGAATCATAATGGCACTGCTCCTAGTGGAGTGTGAAATTCACCTCACCCCAACCTTCAGTTATTCATTCGTTCGCTGCAATCGCAGGTCCTCTGATTGCTCTGACGCCTCTAATATCTAATAAGATTGGCTTTTGAGTGCCGTGGTCTGGAATGAGAATCTCTTTGCGTCATTCCACAGAGACGGTTCCTTTCCTTCAGGGTGGAAGCTTGTGGAAGTGGAACGTGTCAAATCCACAAGGGGGATCTGGGATGAAGGAGATGTGCGGGTCATACCTGAGGGGCTTCTGTTGATGAGAAGTGGTGCCTCAATAACACCGTTTGGAACATCACCTTTGAGAGCAACTAACTCCGGTGTGACAGCGGTGGCGTGCGAGATTTACAGCGCCTGTTCTTTGTTGTCTTTATCTGTCTGCTCAAAATATAGATATGTTTTTCCACCCCATTTGCTGCCTCTGTTTCGATACAATAACTGAACTGAAGTGGCAAAATGTTCACGAGATGGAAAATCCTCAAAGATTTGTGCGACCAAAAATCTATATCAGTCCTTAACTCACAATACACCAAACCGCCAAGCGTTTGGTATCATGCAACACTCAAAAGCTTCCATTGCTTGTCATTATGATTAGCAGTAATTGCTAAGACAAGCATCACAGTTGTGAAGACTCAACAAACCACTAACCCTAAATATTCAAATGAATGGTTGTTTAGCACATATGTTTAGCATGACCAGGATTTTGGACAGAAATAACAATTTCCTATGGAGATGTTCACACTGGGAACAAACACTCAGCTGAAGTTTTTTCTTCTTTACTCCAGCCAGTATGATATGAGCTTTGAGTCACATGTCACAAAACCCTTGTGAAACAGAAGGAAACTTTAAAATAGTATACTTCATAGCATACTTTTAAAAAGATTGCTTATTAAGGCAATAATAGAGTTTAAGAATATACTTGTGTGCAGACTAAATGTTTTCAGACACTTAGCTTCAGGTTTGGCCCACTTAAGTAGGATTTAAGTACATTTTTATTTCATAATTACTTTTATTGTCTTTGAAATATGGTTATAAGTATACTGCTGAATGCAATGACAAACATTTATGGTGAACTAATATATACTTTGATGTAATTTCTATTTAAAACTTTTGTCATGTATCTAAAATATTTGTAATTACACATTTGTAATGAAGTTGCATTTGAAATAAACGCATTCGAAACGTGATTAGTGCGTTTATTTGCATAAAATATTACATAAAGGTTTTTTTTCTTTTTACTTGGATCTGTAAGCAACCACCCATACTAGCAATTGCATCGCAATGCTCTAAAAAACAAAACAAAACAAAAAAACGCATAGCAATGCCCCCGCAACCACCCACAACAACTTAGCATTACATTTTTTTCCAGAATCTTTTATATCTAAAAATTAGCAGTGATAGTATAGCTTTTTTCCCTTTAATTCTGCCAGACTAAACCCAGGATAGGACTGTCAAGTAATTAATAAGTAAACAGGAAACATATCACTGAGCAGTGCATGAATCATTGGCAGGTAAAAATAATCCTCCCAGTTCAAACCGATGAGAGGAAGTAGGAGTCAGACTTCATGAGGAGCATCGTTCACGGATAATACACAAAGTCTCAACGGATATTCAGCCGAGGCTTTGGCAGCGTGCCAGTCCGCCAATGTTCAGTAGCCTGCAGGTTCAAGGAGTGCAGAAGCCAGGAAGTGTTGAAGGTGTGCAGTCAGCGTCGATCCCAGAATGCATATTTAGCCCTATAGGGCTCTGATACAGTTGCCGTAATGCAGCGTTAGTCTTTGATCTGCACGCTGCGCTGGCGAACGATCTCAGCGGGGCATATCCACTGCCTGAGAGCTCTATACATTTGCTTCCATGCAATGATGCTTTTTATATCAACATTCCAGGCTATGAAAGTGCATGTCTATATGTCTACATAGGGCAACAAGCTTCCGGCTGTGGAAGTCAGAATGCATAGATATCTTGAGCACTCGTTGAACTCTGAAACCCTCGGGGAGGATTGTGTGTTAACTCTCTTTAACCAGTACTGTGCATTGTCAACGCATGCATGCAGACAGCTTGCTCAAACAGATGATTTTAGATGTGGCAGCTGACCTATGCATGTGTTTCCTGCTG
>NW_015542555.1:5617-23230 GCF_001515605.1 Sinocyclocheilus anshuiensis
TTTTTTTTTTAATTGGAAAAATTCTACATTTTCACTAGTAGTCTCAGATTTTTCCACCTCACTGTACATAAACACTTCCCCCTTTTTCTTTTCTGAGGATTTCTTCAAATACCGCAAACACGCCACCAAGTTGAATGAGCACGAGACTGTGGGTGTGTGTGTTTGAGGGCGACAGAGTATATTTTCCTTTCCTCCTCAGGGTAGATTTGTAATTAAGCTTTTGGGTTGAGGCTTTTCTGCTCGGCTGGAGCTCCAAAAGCTTTGGAGAGAGAGAGAAACAGAGAAGGAAAGAGAGGGAGAGAGGGCGAGCGAGCGAGCAGAATCATAATGGCACTGCTCCTAGTGGAGTGTGAAATTCACCTCCGAATCCATATGCCAATAGCATCTCTCACCAAGGCCCCGGCGCCCATAACAGGGGCCTCCTGAGCCTTTTAACCCCAACCTCTGGAAATCAGTTATTCATTCGTTCGCTGCAATCGCAGGTCCTCTGATTGCTCTGACGCCTCTAATAAATGCTCAGATTGGCTTCTGAGCGTCGTGGTCTGGAATGAGAATCTCTTTGCGTCGTTCCACAGAGACGCTTCCCTTCCTTCAGGGTGGAAGCTTGTGGAAGCGGAACGTGTCAAATCCACAAGGGGGATCTGGGATGAAGGAGATGTGCGGGTCATACCTGAGGGGCTTCTGTTGATGAGAAGTGGTGCCTCAATAACACCGTTTGGAACATCACCTTTGAGAGCAACTAACTCCGGTGTGACAGCGGTGGCGTGCGAGATTTACAGCGCCTGTTCTTTGTTGTCTTTATCTGTCTGCTCAAAATATAGATATGTTTTTCCACCCCATTTGCTGCCTCTGTTTCGATACAATAACTGAACTGAAGTGGCAAAATGTTCACGAGATGGAAAATCCTCAAAGATTTGTGCGACCAAAAATCAATATCAATCCTTAACTCATAATACACCAAACCGCCAAGTGTTTGGTATCATGGAGCAACACTCGTAAACTTCCATTGCTTGTGGTCATTATGATTAGCAGTAATTGCTAAGGCAAGCATTACTGTTGCGATGACTCGAGATTAGAATGAATATGCCATATACTTAGGGTTAGAGATTTGAACAAACCACTAACCCTAAATATTAAAATGAATGTCTGTTTAGCAATATGTTTAGCATAAACAAGATTTTGGATAGAAACAAACATGGAAACAAACATTCAGCTGAAGTTTTTTCTTTGATCACTCCAGCCAGTATGATATAAGCTTTGAGTCACATGTTCAGAGATGTTCAAGATACAAATATTAAAGCTTTTTGTGTCACCATCCTTGTGAAACAGATGTAACCTTTAAAATATACTTCTTAGCATACTTTTAAAAAGATTGCTCATTAAAGGGGTCATATGATGTTGCTAAAAAGAACATTATTTTGTGTATTTGGTGTAATGAAATGTGTTTTTTGCGGTTTAAGATTCAAAAAACACATTATTTTCCACATACTGTACATTATTTTTTCTCCTCTATGCCCGCCTTTCTGAAATGTGTCGATTTTTACAAAGCTCATCTGTCTGAAAAGCGAGGTGTGCTCTGATTGGCCAGCTATCCAGTGCGGTGTGATTAGTCGAATACCTCAAGCATGTGATGGAAATGTTACGTCCCTTACCATATTGTGATGCCGTGTCCCGGCGCGACGAGACAAAAACATTAAAACCCATTATAAATGAGGCATTTGTTGCATCCAGTGGGGACATGATTACGGATTATAATGACTTATTCTGTCTTTTTACGCGCTACGTTGCATCACGCCGTGTAAACATAAAACCATGTCTGCATTTGTGATCGGAGAAATGACAAACAACAAGGGCTACTCTACACTGCCGTTTGAATCGTCAGTGGCAAATTATTTAAATATGAAAACGTACTTACAGCCTGTGAGTCAGAACAGCCGGCATTGTAGTCTATTCTCAGGAAACTACTCTCTAGTCTACTCTCCTCCATAAAAGGTGCTGCACACATCTGAATATTTGGGTTGAACTGTTCTGGAACAGTGTTGTAAATACAACTTTACCCTTATTTGGAAGGCCAAACAAAGTATTTTCGCTTTCGCAACGAAACACACAGCGTCTTCACAACATGGCGGCGGTGGTGGCAGCAGCAATACAGTTACACCTTCTTTCTTTGCGTGAACATTTGGGCGGTGTTATGCAAATCTTCCCACATCGTGCAACAATAGCTGACTTCCAGCTGCATGTTAGCTGCATGTTAATTACAATTAAATGAAACTGTATTTTTGTTTACATTAATTTTAAATGGAATTATCTGAACTTAAGAGTGCTTTTTGGACCCACTTAAGTACGACTTAAGTACATTTTATTTCATAATTGTTTTTAGTCTTAAGTTTTTTTTTATTGTCTTGAAATATGGTAAATGTGTACTGACAAATGTTCTAACAAGCATTTATAGTAAACTAATTTGTGACCCTGGACCACAAAACCAGTCATAAGTAGCACGGGTATATTTGTAGCAATAGCCAACAATACATTGTATGGGTCAAGATTATCAAATTTTCTTTTATGCCAAAAATCATTATAGGATATTAAGTATATAGATCATGGTCCATGAAGATATTTTGTAAATTTCGTACTGTAAATTTTTGATTAGTAATATGCATTGCTTAGAACTTAGAATTTAAGCAACTTTAAAGGTGATTTTCTCAATATTTTGATTTCTTTGCGCCCTCAGATTCCAGATTTTCAAATAGTTGTATCTCAGCCAAATATTGTCCTATCCTAACAAACCGTACATCAATGGAAAGCTTATTTATTCAGCTTAATAAAGGCCTTCTGAAGTGAATTCAGCTTAATAAAGGCCTTCTGAAGTGAATCGGTGCGTTTGTGTATATCTATATTTAAAACTTTAGAAACCATAATCTAATCTCTAGCTTCCACTAACTGTCGTACGCTCATTCATGAGAGAGTGGTGTTCCAGCGGATGAGGATGTATTATATTTATCTGCATGTACAGTTTTTTTTTTAATATACCTTTAAGATTTGCAGTACTACAAGTGCACATTCAATACAATTAAGTACACTTCTTTTTACAAGTACGGACTTCCACAAAGGCCATCTTTGGCAGTAGCCCCTCACTGCAGAGCAAAGATCCAGGGGGCGGGGTTGGATCCACATCTAGAGGGTGGAGATGGTAGGTTTAGGGGTGGAGATGGGTGGGTTTAGGGATCAGGGGGTGGAGACGGGTAGGTTTAGGTATATGTAAGGTGGGAGGAGTTGGATCTGGATCCAACCTCACCCCCTGGATCTTGTGTTCTGCAGTGAGGACCATCTCATCTTTGGGCTTCACACAGATTGAGCACAAGCAGGAAAATTACTCTATATAAAATGTTTGCAGTACATGAATCATTTTAACTGCAGGCAAAACCTGTGATGAGTGAGTTTTTTTTTGCATAAAATATTCCAAAACCTTTTTTTTTTTTTACTTGGACCTGTAAGCAACCGCTTGGAACATACTAGCGATTGCGGTAAAAACTATTAAAAACTGCATAGCAATACTAGTGCAACCACCCACAACATCTTTTTACGTTTTCTCCATAATCTTTAATATCTCAAAAATGATCTACGATATTATGGCTTTTTCCACCCTTTAATTCTGTCAGACTAAACCCAGGAGACAACTGTCATGTAATTAATAAGTAAACAGGAAACATATCACTGAGCAGTGCATGAATCATTGACAGGTAAAAATAATCTGCTTCCTCCCAGTTCAAACCGACGAGAGGAAGTAAGAGTCAGACTTCATGAGGAGCATCGTTCACGAATAATACACAAAGTCTCAACGGATATTCAACCGAGGCTTTGGCAGCGCGCCAGTCCGCCAATGTTCAGTAGCCTGCAGGTTCAAGGAGTGCAGAAGCCAGGAAGTGTTGAAGATGTGCAGTCGGTGTCGATCTCAGAATGCATATTTAGCCCTATAGGGCTCTGGTACAGTTGCCGTAATGCAGAGTTAGTCTTTGATCTGCACGGTGTGCTTGTGAACGATCTCAGTGGGGCATATCCACTGCCTGTGAGCTTTATACATTTTCTTCCATGCAATGATGCTTTTTGTATCAACACTCCAGGCTATTATAGTGCATGTCTATATGTTTACATAGGGCAACAAGCTTCTGGCTGTGGAAGTCAGAATGCATACAGATATCTTGAGCACTCGTTGAACTTTGAAACCCTCGGGGAGGATTGTGTGTTAACTCTCTTTAACCAACAGTGTGCCTTGTCAACGCATGCATGCAGACAGCTTGCTCAAACAGACGACTTTAGATGTGGCAGCTGACCTATGCATTTCCTGCTGACTCTTTTACTGTATACCTGCATTTTTCTCTCTCGCCTGGCTCCAAATGTAAAGTCGCAGTTGGCGTAGTGTCTTACAGAGGCCAGCATATTTGTTGTGAAACACGAAGGTGGCCCTTTACAGAGTGTGGCTTGTGTTCAGCCGAGCTTGAATGTCAGGACGGTTTACTGTGGTGGGTGGTGTTATGCAACTTTTTTTCTCCCAAGCATATCTTTCAGCATTAACACAGGGCAATCAGCTGTTTTATTGACAGTGTTTAGTATTATTTATAGTGCTGGGCAACGATTAATCGCGATTAATCACATCCAAAATAAAAGTTTTTGTGTACATAATATATGTGTGTGTATTGTGTATATTTATTATGTATATATATAAATACACACACATGCATGCATATATTTAAGAAAAATGTTGTTTATATATTTATATATAATATAAATTATATGAATATAAATATGTACATGTAAATACATGTAAATGTTGTTCAAAATATATACTGTATGTGTGTGTCTTTTTATATACATAATAAATACACACAGTACACACACATATATTATATAAACAAAAACTTTTATTTTGGATGCGATTAATTGTTTCCCAGCACTAATTTATTTATACACTATTATAATATTTAATGATATTTTTATATTTTATTTTTCTTATTTTTATATTTTCAGTTTACATTTTAATTTCAGTATTTTTTTTATATTTCTGTTTAGCTTAAATTTATTTAAATTTATTTTTTCTTTTTTTCATTTAGTAATAGCACTTCCAATTAAGCTTATTTTATTTCAGTTGGTTGCAAGGCAACCATGGGATTATTTTTATTAATGGTTTTTTTTTTCAACTTTACACTCGTTCATTATGCTGATACTGATTATAATTGTATATATATATAAAATGAATAAATTATTCATTATAAATTTCATGTATTTATTTTAGTGTTTTTGAGAAGCATTTTCACTGAGATAAATTCATGAATAAATTTTTTAATTAATCTTTTCCCTCGTGTTGTTTTGCTGTTCTAATATAATATAATTTACAATGAATATATACTTTGTATTTATTTTTCAATTTCATATTCCTTTTATCGTAGATAAATGTAAGCAAATATTTCTATTTAGCTTAAATTTATTTTGATTTCATTTTTAGTTTCAGTAATTTCAGCACTTCAAATGAAACTTATTTCAGTTAGTTGTAAGTCAACATTTGTTTTCTAGGTTTACGTTTTTCATCTAATATTTATATTTTATTTCAGCTTTATTTAAATGTACAGCCTTGCTGTGTCCCAATTTGCATACTATCTGTCCTAAATAGTATTTAGTATTATGTTAAAATGAGTATTCCAAAGTTACCCGGATAGTTTACTACTTCCGGTAGAAATTTAAAGTGCAGATTGGCTAATGCTAATGCTGCCGCTTCAGCGGGATGCAGGGAAGGAGACCAGAGGCCGTTTTTTTAAGATGTCAATGGAGGAGAGGCTTCACTATGCTGAATACACAGCTTTCGTGAGAAAACTTGCGAGCTAAGCTTATCAGTTAATGAATCGACAGCCTATCGGCTAATCTTCAACTTGTTTGTCATTAAACAATGGTTTCGGATTGAGCAATTTTTTAGAATTTACACCAAAAAAATGCCATTTTATAAGAGAACTTTTTGTGACAGGTAGGATTTTGTTTATGGCTCTTCTCATTCATTCCTATAGTATACATAAACAGCGATTGACTGTTGCACAACCTTCATCACTTTGAAACTTGAAATTCAACTCTTGTATTTTCACAACACTTTTTAACCTTAATCACTTTGAACTTTGAAATACAGTGACATCAAGGCTGTAATGTGATTGGTCATCAAGGCACGCATGATCCAAGTTGACCGGTCTCCAATGGTAAGTAATACAGACCCTCGTATCTCCCAATAATAAGACAATCTCTGTCCGTGCACACTCTAATGGCAAATATTGCCCACCCCCCGTTGCACCCCATTGGACGAGGATTTGGCAGATCAGCATGCCTCTTCATTTCTCTCCAATACAGTAGGAAATTAAATTAATGTGGGTCATGTTAACTGTGGGGGAAAATGGATCAGAAGCTCTGATGACATCATCCTGCACTAGTCAGATTTCTGTCCAATCATATTCTTACTAGGTAGTATAGTCATAGTTTTAACTTCTGTGCTGTATTCCAATCATTTTTAGGTGATTTGACCATGTTGATCATTTACCATGGTTTGTTTTATGCAAAATAAATGTGTTTTGTCAGATACTATGCTTGATACTGGCTTGATTTTTCTTTTCAGGTGCACATAATGGCCGCATAGAGCCTACTGGTAAATATTTGAAAAAAGGACCTTTGATATGTCCCGCCCCAAACTTCCTGTCTCAACAGCAAATAAATCAACACAAAATAGACAACTGCACTTATTGAGAAATTTAATGGGTCTTTAAGGCCCTACCATTTTTTAATTCCCTCATGCTTGGAAAACATGTGCCTATAATTGTCCAACTGTTTCGTTCGCCTCAGCTCGTGTGACCTGAGTTTGTGTTCAGCGGTGACTAGTAGCGTGACCCTAATAACATGCCTGACACAGTGGCTTTTTTGAAGAGCTGTATTCATCGTACGCCTTCCTGAGTCACAGCAGGATAATCAACCAAAGGTCCACAAGGTTAACACTCTTTTGTTTGTGTTTTTGTGCACGTGGGTGTGTTTGCGAGCAAAAACCGAGAGGTAGATGGAAAAAAAGATCCTCCCCAAATTCCCCTGCAAGGACATCAGAAAGCTTTCAGTGAATGTGCGAGATGGAGGTTATTGGGTTTAGGCAGTTAGTGTTTTAACAGCAGCCCTGGTTTCCTCCACTGTGGTTGCGATGAGTTCAGGGAGTTGGTATGGAGGCTGGCACGAAGGGTTTTTCCACATGGTTTCAGTGTGCCAGTCCATGTGCCCTTCGGTCATTGTGGTATTTTGGGTGTTTGTTTTACTAGAACGCAATCATTTTCATGACTTGCACCCTGACCGCTTTATGCTTGCCAGGTGTGCACATACATGTGCACCAACTTGACTTGGCTATTCGCTCAATGTAGTGTCATACAAATGAGTTGTGTGTGTCTCACATTATCTGAATGGTATGGTTGGGAAATATTCCAAAAAGAATTGATTCCTTGATTCTGAGGCAAATCGATTTTAAAGGGAAGTCCCATTCAATACAGTTCTTTCAGGCTGCATACACACTGCAGCTAAATTTGGTTGTCAGTTCACCTCTCAGTGCTTAATCCTGTTCTGTACACACAGTTCAGTCATTTACAGGAGTAACAACCATATTCTACAACCAAACTTACTCCTAAAAAATGATGGTAGTGACAACCACAAACCGAACTGAACAAAATTAATTGGTAATGACATACAAGTAGGTCTATATATATTTGGACATTGACACAATTTTCATAATTTCAGCTCTGTATGCCACCAGAATTAAAAATAAAACAATCAAGATGAAATTGAAGTGCAGACTTTAAGCTTTAATTCAAGGGGTTGAACAAAAATATAGCATAAAATGCTTACGAATTACAACCATTTTTATACACAGTCCCCCCAATTTCAGGGGCTTAAATGTAATTGGACAAATAAATATAATCATAAATAAAATGTTCATTTTTTATATTTTGTTGAGAATCCTTTGCAGGCAATGACTGCCTTAAGTTTGGAACTCATCCCTAGAGACTGGGTTTCCTCATTTGTGATGCTTTGCCAGGCCTTTACTGCAGCTGACTTCAGTTGTTGTTTGTTTGTGGGTCTTTCTGCCTTTAGTTTTGTCTTCAGCAAGTAAAATGCATGCTCAGTCGGGTTGAGATCAGGAGATTGACTTGGCCATTGCAGAATATTCCCCTTTTTTACCTTCAAAAACTCCTGGGTTGCTTTCGCTGTATGTTTTGGGTCATTGTCCATTTGTACTATGAAGCGCCACCCAATCAACTTTGCTGCATTTGACTGAATCTGGGCAGACAGTATATCCCTATACACTTCAGAATTCTTCCGGCTGCTCCTGTCTTCTGTCACGTCATCACTAAACACCAGTAACCCAGTGCCACTGGAAGCCATGCATGCTCATGCCATCACACTGCTGCACCATGTTTCACAGGTGATGTTGTATGCTTTGGATCATGAGCTGTTCCAAGCCTTCTCCATACTTTTTTCTTCCCATCATTCTGGTACAGGTTGATCTTAATTTCAGCCGTCTAAAGAATGCTTTTCCGGAAGTGGTCTGGCTTTTTTTTTTCTGGCTAATCTGGCCTTGTTTGCACCTTGTGGTGAACCCTCTGTATCTGTTCTTGTGAAGTCTTCTCTTGGTTGTAGACTTTGACCGTGACACATCTACCTCCTGGAGAGTCTTCTTCACTTGGCTGGATGTTGTGAAAGGGTTTTACTTTACAATGGAGAGGATTCTCCAATCATCCACCACTGTTGTTCTCCGTGGACGTCTAGGCCTTTTTTTGTTGCTGAGCTCACCAGTGCATTCTTTTTTTCTCAGAATGTACCACACTTGTTGATTTGGCCACTCCAAATGTTCCTGCTATCTCTCTAATGGATTTGTTTTGCGTTTGAAGCCTGACAATCGTCTGTTTGGGTTCGTCTGATTTGGGTTCGCTTCTTCTGATGTGGGTTCACAGCAACAGCTTCCAAATGCAAATGGCACACTTAGAATCAACTACAGACCTTTTACCTGCTTAACTGATGAAGAAATAATGAAAGAATAGCCCACGCCTGTCCAAGAAACAGATTTTGAGTCAATTGTCCAATTACTTATGGTCCCTTGAAAAAGGGGGTGTAAAAGAGTACATATTAAAGAGCTGTAACTCCTTAACCTTTCCTCCAATTGTGATGAGAATACCCTCAAATTAAAGCTCAGAGTGTGCACTTTAAGCCCATATTCATTATATAACTGTAACTTGAATATGTTTTGGTCAGCAGCTAAAATAATACAAATTGTGCATGTGTCCAAATATATGGAGCTAACTGTATTTAAACGTGCAAGAAAACACAAGGCATGTTCAGACTCATTAGTGTTGCCAGATTTTGCTAGGAAAAAGCTGAGAACAAGCGCATAATAAACTCAAATCCAAATGTTTAATACTGGAAATAAGCCACATTGTGACCTGCACCTGACTACTTTATTTACTCCATAAAATGGATCGCTTTATGAGCCGAACCCAAAACAACATGCCCAAAGACGCTTAATAAGCATTGCTTATAATAAGTGGACATGGCAACCCTTCAAGAGTGTGCTCGGCAAAGTATCCTTCCAAATGAAAACTAAACACAATGGCTCTGTTGATGATGGTTTAGTTAAAATCGTCTGGTGTGGTTGCAAATTGGTTGCTGTTATTACTTTGGTTAAAAATAGCAGATACCAAATGCTGGACACCACAATGTTGCTATGGCTACCATGGTGTCAATCACCACCGTTTCAAGAGTTAGTTCTGTTCCGTACACACAAGAAAATTATAATTTGAGGATTCATTCCCACTCCTGAAACTTTACAGTGTGTACGTGGCCTTAGACTTGTTCTTTTGTGCCATTGTGTAATGATGTCATTATTCTATATTATCACCAAATCTTAGATTCAATCTTTTTGTCAACTTGTTTTCTTTCAATTAGCACAGGTTTTGTATTTCTTTTTGGAGCTGATTGGTCGTAGGCCCCATTAAAGAAATAGTTCACCCAAAAATGAAAATTCTGTCATTAATTACTCACCCTCATGTCGTTCCAAACCCGTAAGACCTTCGTTCAACTGCATTGTGATACTCTTTCCACAATGGCGGCATGCTGCAGCAGATTAGTTGAGGAGGAGAAGAATTGTTGAATAAAGTTATTATTTTTGTTTTCTTTGTGCACAAAAAGTTTTCTCGTAGCTTCGTAAAATTTTGGTTGAAACCCTGATGCCACATAGACTAAGTACCTTGCGACGTTTCTGGATCTGGGAACATTTCAGTTGCATTGCTCTCTATGGAGGGTCAGAGACCTCTCAGATTTCATCAAAAATATCTTAATTTGTGTTCCGAAGATGAACAAAGGTCTTACGGGTTTGGAACGATATGAAATGGAGTAATTAATGACAGAATTTTCCTTTTTGGGTGAACTATCCCTTTAATCTGTGTGTAAGCACTTCAATTTTTGAGTGAAAAACATCATTATTTGGATAATATTCACTCGTAAATTGAGGTGCATAAGCTCTGAATAAACTAGTCTCATAAACTGCATTATTTCGCTTAAAGGGGGAAACTAGCCACAATGCAAGGTTTTGAGCACCAATCCATCCTACGTGAAGAGACAATATAAGCTGATAACAAACAGTGAATGCTAAGGAAGTTTAAAAGGAAGTCATGTAGTCACAGAGAGATTAGATGAACATGTTCCTCCAATCTATAAAAAGAATTAAAACCAACAGTGAGGAATCGATTCCAAAATTTCAGAATTGAACAGCCCTAGAGCGCTGCTTGTGCCAGTCAAAATACAGTAATGTCAGCCATATGTGTGACCTCTTTGGCAAAGGAACACGAACCTGCTGCCATCTGAACAGCACCAGGCTGTTGACTACTGCTAAAGCCCCAGTCAAATCCCAGAATGCTCTGGCCTGAAAAAGCTAACAGGAAAGAACCAATATATCAAAGAAACTGCCAGCGTAATAAGGTGTAACATCTCGGCTTCTCTCCAGCCAACAGGTGCAGGAGTTCAGGAGTGACGTGCAATGTATCGACTGTAAACAGTCAGCGGTTCATAGAAACCCTTTGTAGCAAATGACGCTAGCAGGAAAATGTGGCAACTGACACCGTAGCAGAATACTTTTTTGCTCATGCACACACTTTGAGTGACCTTTATATGCTGTGTCACACCAGCGAGGAATAACAAAAAGCAGTCTGTGAACCGAGTGCTTCAGCGCTTCCCACCACTGCAGTACTGGCACCCGCACCGTGACCCCGCAACGGGCCGAGGAGGAGTGGAAAATAACTGTGAGTGTGCTGAGGAACGGGAACACTGTGACTGACAAATGGGTAATTTTCTCGAAGACATCTGCGTACTGATTGGCTAATTGTGTGAGAAGTGTCCTCACATTTGAGTCACCACGCTGTGGGAAATGAGGGATATTTCTTTGTTTCTTAAAGGCAGAACGGGAGTATGAAATAAAGCCTTGCTAAAGTAGAGATGGAGTCAAGGAAATCTAATTAGGATCATTTAATTAAATTAGTTCTCTTTCCAATAATGTGACTCAAGGGAGTGCTGCAGTGTCTCGGAATCACATGGTAATTGTCTCAACTTTATTCCCATCTCTTTGTGTTTCTTGATATATTTTCACTTCATCTAAGAATGGCTTATTGCCTGATTTCAAAAACGCATCCACTTCAGCGAGTCTTTCAGCTTTGCATGTGGCCAACAAAATTGCACATTCTATGTTGCTCATCTTCTGTGTTTTAGCATTAAACCGTGTCCTAATCAGGAGCGACGCGACAAACTGATGAGCAATAAAAACTTCCACGCTAAGCCAGTTCAGACTGTTCAGCAACTCATGTTTATGCAAATTCAATGACAGTGTTTTTAATGGTGGATCATTCTTAAAATATGGCCTGCCCCTCAACTTCTGAGTCCTGAAAAGGGGTTCAAATATGAAACTCCATTTAAAAGGACACATTAAAAATAACAGTTTGTACAATAATATATAAAAGTTTTACTATATATTGTGTTGTACATCAAAAAAAATTTGAATGTCAACCGTGCGTTTCCTTCATTTAGTAAAACCTTCACATTTGGTAAAAAACATTCACAGTTATTTAAAGGGGTCATATGATGCTTTTTTAAAGATCATTATTTTGTGTATGCTTCAACACTAACTGCGGTTACTGAACCCACGCCTTCTTTGTTTGCGTGCACATTTGGGCGCATTATGCAAACATTCCCACATAGTAACCTAGATATGTGGGGGTGTGTTAGAACGAGCCGTTTTAGGGGGGTGTGGCAGAGTCTTAACTTTGATAAAGAATATCTCTTTGGTTTTGAGACTTTAGTCTTTGCAGCTTCAGGGATCTTATCTATTCACGCACAGCTTGTAACACTCCAAAGAGAAAGGAAAACTTGAAATCGCATCATATGACCCCTTTAATGTTTTTAATTTTATTTATTTACTTATTTTTAAGACTTTTGTCTTAGACATTCTTAGACTATTTATTTATTTATTTATTTATTGTCAGAGGTGTTATCAACATTAAACATTTTATTTAAAAAATACAAAAAGTCATAGAAAAGTACTTTCATGGTCAAAGTTCAGAGTAAGAAGATGCTGATATTCCACATAATTTTATTAATTTACATTTAAATATGATTTTTAATTTATAAGGATCATTTATGTGTTGCATTTTTAATAGTTTGTGTGAAAGATTTTCATTCAGAAAAATCATTAAGTTATAATTTATTGATTATAATCAGATAAGAGGTATTTTACGATGATATTCACTCCATCTAAAAAATAATTAATTAATTAAATAATTTATTATTATTATTATTATTATTAATATTATGATGTATTGCATATTAATTTGTTAAATAAATAATTTTAAAGAGTCATTATATTAGCCAAGTTGTCCTTTATGACTAAATAATATCAATAGCTTTAATGGGAGAAAAACTTATCTTATTAAAGTATAACTTTAACATTTTGTAAGTCAGAAAAATCTACCTTTAAAAAAAAAAAAAAGACCCTGTTGTGAAAGGAGATTTAATTCAAATTTCTGTTCTAACCAGCATTAAGAGATCATGCAATTTCAAACGCTTGGTTTCTGTGCCCCACCTACATCGAAACCTTATTGGATCAAAATCCTGCTCCTCATGAATATTAATCATCTAATACAGATCTAAGCCTATAGAGGAAATTGACAGAACAATTGATATAAGACAAATCCTTCAAGTTCCACAAATAAATCATAAAAAAAATGTGCTGTTTGAAAAGCATCTTCACAATATCTTTTAGTTCTACGCTCTACTTATGCAGTGTTGCAGGTGATAGTAAACGTGCAAACAGAGAGAAATCATCTTCACTGGTCTGACTGGCTGTGATTGTGTTGTTATGCAATATTTTCGCTGTCATTGTGGAAAAAAAATTAGTTCCTGTAATCTTGTCGTGTTAGCATTTTATCACTAGCTTTCTGCTATAGGCTAACTTCGCAACATAAAGAATGGCTTGATAATAACACAAGAAGGCCTGTGTTGGTCTTGTTCCCAGTTGAGTATATTGCTCTGCTCTCACTGTGACCTCTTACAATTGCTTTTTGCTGCTGGAGAACACACAAATTAGGCTTGGCCCTTTCCAGCAAACCCAGGGTGGAGGCAACAAGATGAGAGAAAGGGCAAAGAGGGAGGCGACGTGTGAGGATGACGGACAGAGAGAAAATTAAAGAAGAAGCGCTCCTAATTTCGTGTCATGTGAGGACAGCTCTCTTACCACAGAAAACCACAGAATTTGCAGGGATTTGTAGGAAAGTGTCACATTCTTCAAGTACATGACTCAATTTCTTCTCCTTGATCCATTGTCAGGCCCAGCTAATGTGAGCTAGGCAAAATTAATTCTGCTGTGGTGTTTTACAGGCTTCAGTATCTCTCTTTCTCATGCCCTCTACAAGCTTTTCCTCTGGAAATTTCCATTCTGCTTTTTTTTTTCTGTGGCCTATGGCTAGAAATTGTTCTGTGACTGGCACATTGGACAAGTCCTGAATCCAACACATGCCTTAATGTGCCTGCACTGGGATACAGCAGAATTAAGCTAGTGGCCCGCTAAATGATTTTCCACCGATTTGCAGATGTTAACCTTCTTTACACAAGCGTTCAGAAACCGAAGGGAGTTGATGCACATGACCGTGTCTGCATCCCCACCAACTCCTCTCTGAGTTAACCATCCTGCCAACTCTCTCTATGGCCTCTGGAAACAACGAATAGCCTGGAATTTCTCTGTGGTTTTTGGCAGTGAACAATAAGTTTCAGGTGTAAATGCAAAATAAAAGTTGTGATTGTTTTTTTCAGATTTTTTTAAAAACTTAATGTAACAGATGTTTTTTGTAATGCAATACATTTGCAAAACGTTACAGAAACATTGTTATGATATTGCCTGTTGTCTTGACTTTGGGTATGTTTGGTCAAACAATGGTGGACAGGGTGTTGAAAACATTAATTTCTGCAAAAATGACATCCTTCACTTATATTTTTTTCTTCTCTTGTAGACAAATCAAAATACCACAAATGTTGTAATGTCATTTTGGTATTCTTACACAAAAAATCATTCAAAGGTACAGACCAAATGAAACTTCCCACAAACACTGCAGTTTCATCTGATTTAGTTTTCATTTTTAAATAGTTATATGAATATTTTAAGCTACTTAAAGAAAACATGTGATCAGGTAAGAACAAAAAAGCTTACTTTTTTACCCAATTCAAATGATTATTAAGAAGAAGAAGAATTACTGTTATTATTATTATTAATCATTATTATTCAAAAATTACAATAATATATATACAATCAATATAAAACAATCAATATAAAATCAATAACAATCAATGAACAATCAATATAAAAATGCATATACAGAAATCCATAAGTACGTAAAAATCACATACACAAGAAACACTATACATTTGTATGTTCACAACATTCCTAAAACATATATTTTATTCTTTAATTTTAGGTGTGGTTTCTCGTTTTAATATTTTGTGCTTTGCTGGGTCTTTTCATGGTGGCAAGGCAAGCAGTTCTTATGTAATTGTCAGAAAATGTAAAAATTGTGGTATCCTATATCTTTATGAAGGTGCGTGGTAAGGGGGCAGCATATCATGTTCGTATATACTTGCACAGTCTGTTTCTTTCAGTCTCAGGTGACCAACAGCTATTGCCTATAGGATATGGGTCTTCATCACTGAACTGTAGTTAATGGAGTTCATTTGTAAAACAAGGTGTAGGTAATTCTAACCTAAATTAGTGTGATTTTTCAAATCAAATGTTATGTTTCATATTGCGTGACTGGAATCCCTTGCCACTTCAAACCCTTACAAATGTCATGACTCTCTGCCTCAACTTTGTTCTCGGGGTTCCAGGAAGCTGTCTAGAGCTTTTCACCAGGAGACTGTGGCTCAGGTCAAGTGCTCTTGAAGCAGAGAGTCACTATTTCACGTTTCCCACTGGACAGGCAGCGAGTTTCACCCCTGACCATAGAGAGCATGAATGAATGGAGAGAACAACAGTCTCTGGCACGCCACATTAACAGCAAGGCAATGCAGTATTCATGACTGTAATACCCAGAACATCACTGTCCGTTGTGAGATCTGGGTTCACCTAATGCACATATGCTGTTTGCTTTTTTCTCTCTCTGAATGGTTCTTATGCTTCTTTCTATCATCTCCTCGCTGCTCCCTCACCGTTCTTCCCTAGAGGTTTTTGTCAGAAGCTGTAAAGCTAATAAGTATCTGAAGCATGAATAAAACAAGACAACACTTAAAGGGCTAAAGATCGGCTCAGCACAACAACCTCTCAGGAACACTAAGACCTGTTCAGAGTCAGACCAGCTCTTACCTCGTCACAAGACTATGGTATTGTCGAATGCATTTGCAGTATAATGGCTGCTGAATCTCTTATCATGGTAATATCCTACTTAAAATACCCCACAAAATAACTCACATCAGCCTAGACTGGTGCTCTGCATAGCTGGTCGCAAGTGCCCAAAACCAGGTCAAAAGTATGTTTTGATTATCCGAATGAAAGTTTTGGTTAAAAACTGTGCAAAAACATACAGCGCATAAAGTGTATTCTGTTTCCCAAACAAATGACTCTTATGAGCTAAATATTTTTAGTGATTTAAAAAGCATACAATGCGACAAGTGTAGTCTGATTCCCAAACAAATGACTCCTGAGAGTCAGTTCTTTTTAGTGAATCAAAAAGATTCAGTGTGACAAGTGTAGTCTAATTCCAGAACAAATGACTCCTGTGAGTTGGATCTTTACAGTGAATCAAAAAAATACAGAGCAACCAGTTTAGTCTGATTCCCAAACAAATGACTCTCATAAGCCAGTTATTTTAGTGATTCAAAAAGCATACAATGCGACAAGTGTAGTCTGATTCCCAAACAAATGACTCTCAGCATGACCAGTGCAGTTTTGGTTATTAAATGAATGAATCAGTTATTTTTGGTAAATCAAAAACATACTGCCTAACAAGTGTTGTCTGATTCCCAAACAAATTATTCTTACCAGTTGGTCCAATTTTGTGACTCAAAAACATTCAACATGAGTAGTGCAGCCTGAACAAATGACTCTTGTGAGCCAATTCTTTTTAGAGACTCAATAGTGCAACGAGTGGTCCAATTTCCAAACAAATGGCTTTTATGAATCAGGTTATTTCAGTGACTCAAAAACATACTTTGTGATGAGTTTTACTGATTTCTTACAAACTGGTTCTTTTGAGTGAATCAATCAGATAGACCTTGCAACTTACTGCATCATAATTCTGTGCATACGTTTCACTTATATTCAGTGTTGGGGAGTAACTAGTTACATGTAACGGCGTTACGTAATTTAATTACAAAATAAATGTAACTGTAATCAGTTACAGTTACTAAGAAAAAATGTGTAATTAAATTACAGTTACATATGAAAATGTTAAAGATTCATCGGGAGAACCGGGACAATTCCCGGTGGCCTGGCTGCTGATTTGGCCCACTATTTTAATATTATTATTGTATAACTGCCTGCCGAATGTACTAAAGCGATTATTTCAGAATTCGCCATTCGATAATTAAATCTCTAATAAATCATGAATCGGTTAGTCGTGACTGGCAATGCTTCAGCTCGCGCCCTCTCCGCGCCTCCGCCAAACAGTTTGGATCAGAGTAATCAACGCGAGAGAGAGAATGGAGTGGACTGTGGAAGCGCACAGGTGGAGCAGAGAAGAAAAACTACTGTTCAGGGTTTCAAGTGCAGGTCAGTTTCAACTGTAAATATGCTATTGTAGTTTTGTCTTTGTTTACTTAGTTAAGCAGCAGCAGCCCATTGCTCATCAGTCATCACCAAATAATCATATTTTATAATAGGTTTAGGCATGGGCGTTGCTAGGCCACTTTTAGGGGGGCTATAGCTCTCTAAAACGCCTCAGTCCCCTTTAAATTTCATATGAAAACAGCAGCAGACTTCGGCTCCTCCCCGTCTTTCAGCGCGTTCTTCAATAAGCAGACCGCGGCGGCGAA
>NW_015542555.1:23302-24464 GCF_001515605.1 Sinocyclocheilus anshuiensis
CTATTACATTTTAAATAGGGTAACTTGTAATCTGTAACCTATTACATTTCCAAAGTAACCTTCCCAACACTGCTTATATTGTTATTTTGATGTTTTGACCTAGTAACGTTTAATCAAAATCTCAAAACTAGACCTATACTGGTGAAAAGTACCTTTACCCGGGATTAAAAGCGGGATTTAGAATGACTAAGTACAATGTGAAAAGCCCTAATGTCTATTTAATAATACTGGGTAAAAAATATCAATTCTCTCTATTCTCTATTTTAATCGATTCTCATTTTTACGAAACAATATTGAATTTTAAATCCCAAGAATCAATTAGTTTAACCTGTTTTCAGTTAATGAATGGAAGATTAATAGCACACCTCCCATCCAATAAATCACAGTAAGCTTTGTGCTTTTGATATGAAAGTCTCAGATTTCAAATTTTGTCAATTTTATTACAATATTAAAACAATAAATGCCATTTTGGCGATGTTTAATGTGGAGTGATAGATCGCTAGTGCAGTTTAACTTGAACCGATCATCTCCTCTGCTTTAATACCAGTTTCTACATTAAATAAACATGAATAAACATTAGTTTATTAGGTTAGTTAAAAGAAAGATTACAACTTACCGAAATCCGTATTCCTGTGTCATGTAATCGCTCAATCAGTGTTTCCACCGCGCAAAGACATCAATATAATGCTTAAAGGTCCCATATTGTCAAAACTGAAATTTCCTGGCTTTTTTCACGATTACTGAGGTCTAGGGGCTATTTAACTACCATATAAGTTTCAAAACAGTCAGTCCACTGTAAAATTCACACAGCCTGCTTAAAGTTCTAGCTATTTTTCACGAACCGTTGTGACTTCCGTAAAAAGTTGACGTCAGAACTACACAGTCACTGCCTTCAGTCACCACCCCGAGCACCGCCCACCGTCCCACTCTCCTTTTGCCAAACCCCCAGACAACATCGCGTCCATGCTTTTGCTGAGCAAGGACAACACGGAAAAATGTCGAAAAGGTTAATTTTAACCACGAAACCAGATCGGCCGGCCTGTAACGTTACATATTACACTCAAAGGATGGACGATCTGACAGGATTTTTACTATGAGGTGGATCACATCTAATGTGTATAGTAAAGACAAACTCACCGTGTCTATCTAGTCATGATGATGT
>NW_015542555.1:24871-41049 GCF_001515605.1 Sinocyclocheilus anshuiensis
TGGCCTGGCCGTGCGTCACTCAGAAAACAACAGGCCAATCAGAAGAGAGGCTCATGAATATTAATTAGACAGACCAAAATCGACCTGTTCTCAGCAGAGCTCCTGAGAAAGGAGCTGTAAAAATATACTGAGATGGTTTCTGGTACTTATACCGCAAATATATATTCTTAAGGACATCAAAACCTCAAATAAAACTCCAGAAAGGTGTACAATATGGGACCTTTAAACAATATGTCAGGTAACGTCATATTTACCTAATAAAAAAAAACATACTCGGTGACCATAAATTCATTTGTCAGCTAGAAAAATGAACTCTAGAGAGGAGCATTTTGCTAAATATATGCACCATATAACAAAACCCAGCCATTAAAGAGTGTTTTGTCAGTACTACTTTATAAAAATAAAAGACTGAAAGAAATTACCAATTTTTTTTCAGGAAAAGGATCCAGGCAGCTTTCCAAGTGCCAGAGTTCACTCGAGGCAGCTTGAGACTGGGCGGCATTGTCACGGTGACACTTTGCCACTTAATTTAAATGGCACACTTTCACGAAATCTGAGAAATGGCACGAAGCCCTTAACAAAAATCACACAGCGACCTTTCCCGAATTCACACGTATGCAGAACAACAAGTATTGTTGGTGGTACATCAACTTCCTCTCAACTTTGTTAAAGAGCTCTTGATGTTGTCTATTAGACAACGTGCTACACAGAGCAGCCATCAACCTCGTCGCATACCTGTCCTGCGGTCTTCAATACCTCACTTAAACTCTTGTAAATGCATCAAGGTGTTTCTCGCTGGCGTGTATGCATTCAGCTCGACTGATTGACTGCTTCATACATCAAGGCTCACACACAAAAAGCCACCGGGGGTCTTTGTGCGTCTGGCGCGGGGCATGGGCGGCATTGAAAATTTAAATTTCCTTCTGAAAAGGCACACAAACTCCAAGAAAGTGGCCAGGCTTTCAAAAAGCAACCATGTTTGCTTAATTTTGAATAGAACTCATTACAAGGATCCGGGCTTGATTTTGAATGAAAACACATTTCCTGTGCAAAACTCCTGCACTGGTGACGATGTCAAATCTCTCTCTCTCCCTCCAATTGTTAATTCTGATTGTTTCCTCTTTGTGTTTTGCCCCTCTTGAGTGTTGAAAATAAAGAAACAAATAGAGACAGCAACGAATTTTAATTAATTCTAATGAATATGCAAATTGCCTTGAATTCTCTGGATAATGTGGTCTTTTCAGTTTTATTTGATTCAATATTTAGAAAGGGTGTGAGTGTGAAAGTAGCGGCGTGCGGGAAAAACACATCTTCCCCTGTGAACATAATCAGCACCTTATCCATCTGCAAGGCCACAGACAAAAGAATAATTTGAATAATTTCATTTCTTTAAAGGAATAGTTCACCCAAAATGAAAATTTGCTGAAAGCTATCTCACCCTCAGGCAATCCAAGATGTAGATGAGTTTGTTTCTTCATCAGAACAGATTTGGAGAAATGTAGCATTACATCACTTGCTCACCGATGGAACCACTTAAGTTAATGGGTGCTGCCAGAATGAGAGTCCAAACAGGTGATAAAAACATCACAATAATCCACAAATAATCCACACGACTCCAGTGAATCAATTAATGTCTTGTAACATGAAAACCTGCATGCTTGTAAGAAACAAATCCATCATTAAGATGTTCACAAGATGTTAATTGATGGAATGGAGTCGTGTGGATTACTTGTGGATTATTGTGATGTTTTTATCAGCTGTTTGGACTCTTATTCTGACGGCACCCATTCACTGCAGAGGATTCACTGCCGAGCAAGGGATGTTATGCTAAAAATCCTTAATGTCTGTTCCGATGAAGAAACAAACAAAATCTTGGGATGACCTGGGGGTGACTAAATTTCATTTTTGGGTGAGCTATTCCTTTAAATACAGTGCTGGATATATAATCTTAATTATGCTTGTGTATAAGATCTGCACAGACACACGATTGATTGTTCTCTGTGTAATACCTCTTTTTGATTATCAGCAGTATTGAAAGCTTTGGGTAAAAAGAGGTTCACAGCATGCATGAGATTTTCTAATTATTTATTAAATTTTTGTCTGCTTTTCAGTCACTCGCACTGGAAGCTTGAGGGACTGGAATGTTTATTACTTGTGGAGATAAGGGAACCTCGGAGGCCCTGGTGGTGCTTTCTGCTGCAGCAGAGGGGTGTGGGTTAATTTTTCTTCAATAAAGGGGGTAATTATTTCAGCTCGGATGGGGACTTTCGCTCGAATTTCGCTAGACAGGTTAAGAATTAACAAGCAGCTTTTGGGTTTAATTCGGGAGGAATGCATGACGAACTGCGATGGTGTCTGTGCAAAGATTAATAGGCCTGTGATCAAAGGCCAGTTATTCAAGCCTGACGGCATGTTAAATTTCCCTGCGTGGCATTGCTAGGATGGGGAAAACGTTCTCTCGTGCACCCGTACCTCTGCAGGAAACAGGGTATGTAGTCTCGGGCTGAAGGAAATGTTGGGCAGCGTGTATGTGTTAGCATGACTCAGTGGTGGTGTCTGGCGGTCCAGATTTGCCCTTGTTCTGCAGCAAGGGAGCAGTTGGTAGCCTGAGGAGGCAGAGTTTTCACAAGTAAGGTGTGAACAAACTGCAGTGAAGTGGAATTGTGGGTGTGTGTGTGTTGCTACTGTCACCGGAGGTTATGTTAGGTGCAAAGATTGTTATTTAAGTACTTTTTCTTCCTACTTCACTCAGTTCGGAAGTGAAAAATGAACACGCAGAGAAAAAAACAGGAGAACATGTTGGAATATGAATTTTTGTGCAGTCTCTGTGACATGGTTAGGGCTGCATAATTGATCAAAAAATAACTGATAGTATGACTGCAGCTGGCACGAACAAGCTTTAGAACCAAAGCAAAAAGCCTTATTTTAGATTTACAACAGTAAGTGATTCACTTTATCAATTTAATTATGAGGTCAAAATGAGCCATTTGTGGAGAAATGCAACAATAAACAAAAATAGCATTTTATTTTATGCTATTTTTAGGAAAAAAAAGTCTTAGCTTTCAAACGGTCAATTTTAGTACAAAAACAAATCATATTTTGTAGCTTTGCATAAGCATGAGTGAACAGATCATCAAATATCACAATATGTAGCCTTTCAAGAGTAAAAAGAAAGAAAGAAAAAGAAAAAAACAAGTATGAATAATCCAAATTTGATTGCCAAATTGTTCAGTCCAAAAAAGATTTCACATTCAAAAATATCTTTAGAGTAATTTTATAGCTTTTATCATTATTATTGATTTTCTATGCAGATGAGCCAACAAAACCACTCCACTAGTATGATAATTTATTTTCTAAATAAAGATATTCATATCATCTGGTAAAATCCCTGTATTTTTTCATATCACAATGTAGAATATCACAATGTCAGTTTTTTTCAATGTTGCACAACCCTACTCTTTACTACAAGTTACAGCACCAAAAAACATGAAGGAACATCAGAGGAATGGTTATTGCATGAATTAATAAGGCAACATTACGTTACATTTACAATGCATTAAAAGTTACAGTTACATTAATTTTAGGGAAGAGTATATCAATATCCCCTTTCACACATTAATACCAGTAAATTGCCGTAAAATTACCGGAGCGACTTTACTGGTAGAAAAATAAGCTGTTCACACAGGCAACGGTGGTCTGTTTTTTTTTTTTTACTGATAAAGCAACATGGAGGGGCATGTGCAGTCAGCGTTTTTGATGATGTTTTCATTTTTATGTCAACCATTCACATTCATGCAGCTGCTTAATGTCTTAAATATGTTTGAATAAATTTACTAATTCTGTCAAAACAAAACATATAGGGTCTTTGAAGATATATAAAAGTTTGGAGCAGAAACATAATTATATAATCAGAAATCTTAGACTTTTCCTTTCTGTTTCCTCACATTAAACTAAAACAAAATGTGTTTCTGAGAAATAATTACTCAATTATGGATCACACAGATTAGTTAATGCAGAATGCTGTGATGGACCAATCAGAATCAAATATTCCAAAGCATTGCAATATTAACTCTAACTACCACTCCTTTTAAACACAGGTGCACAGATCACTCAAAATGTCAATATTAACTTGAATAAACATACACCACAAAAGCACATATATCCAGGCAGTGTCTCGGGAGAGTAGATATTTATACGACCATTAATCACACACAGGAGTTAGTCTCCCACTGCACATTTACCCACCGCTCTGACGTCGTCCAGATCACCTCGTCTTTAATTAATGAATGCTGCTAATTGATTCAGAACCAATCAACAAATCATTTGCATAACAAGAAGAACAACATGATTGATTACTCATTGAAGGTCCTGTGTGTTATCCTAATGTCCCATTTGGAGCTCTCCTTCTTCACAAAGAGTTCAGCCAGGTATGCTAGCCAAGTGCCAATTACCAGCAAGACTTTATGAGAATATGAAAATGAAAGAGGTGAAGATAAGAAAATATGGTTAACCAAAAACAGAGGGCAGCTTCACAGGTGAGTTATGCCGCTCTGAAAATGAGCAATCATGCTTGTTTCTGTGTGACTCAATAGGTCATCATCACTGTAACTACTGTATATTTTAAGTTCTCTTTTACCTCCCCATTTCGCTCCTCCAAACCTTATTTTGCAACGTGTAAGTAAGCTATTTTCTGCGAATGTGTGAGACTTCCATTTCATTAGCTGCTACAGGAAAATAAATAGAAGAGTAACACAAAGTGCAGTAAATGATAAAACAATTTGTGCTACAGACCTGTGTTCATAATTACGATAATAGATTAAAACAATGTGATAAATACCAGCTTGCAATATCAAGTGGCATAACCTACTGTTTTTGTTCAGCTAAATAACTGGAAGTAAATAAAACCACAAGCCTCGCACATTCAAAATGGCTGCACCTCTTATGCTATAAATAAGATGAAAATACCAACTTGGTCTACTAGCGACGCTGCTACAACTTAACTAGGGGAGCGTGGGCCACAAAGTAAAACAGGGTTAATTGTAACACAAGTGGTTTAAAAATTTCCACACATGCTAGCATAACAAAATTTACAGTATTTATTAGTTACCATATCAACACTATATACAGAAAAAAGTGCGCCAAAAATCAAAACTCTTTTGAAGATATCGCTGAACATTTATTTTACTATAGTAAAAGTACATTTCTGGCTTAAGAAAAAATCTTAATCTCAGTTTTTATTATTCATTTAAAATGATACAAATCTGCTATTATTTTGATCTCAAATCTCCAATTTATCAGTTTAGATTCAGTTTTTTTTTTTTGTTAGTTTTTTTTAATGCTTCCTTAACTAGCAGAAGACACTAACCAGTTTTAAATTCCAGTTGCGCAGATAGAGAATGTTGAAACACTGCGTTACAACTGCTATTGTTAAACTATGCTATTCTATGACATTAGTGATGTAATTTATACTATTTACTTTATTGCATTTTAATGAGAAACCACGAGAAACAGGTGAATAAAGACTGACAGTCAATGTTAATGTTCAGAAATTATTATTTCAAGAATTGTAAAGTATTTTGTCTTATGTTGGCAATTCCAGGAATGGTTGTAATGTGTTCATTGTCAAAACTAAAAAAAAAATGATTATTTTTCATTCTTAAAAAAACACCATTATTTTATTGCCAAAACATCTTAGTTTGTCTTCCATGTTTTTTCATTATATCAGATAACATTTTAAGCTGTCATATGGTCATGTTACAACATGCCCCTCAGATGTTACAGTGTACCCCACCTACGGGGCATGTCACATTTCTCTTCCATTTTTTTTTTTTTTTTTAGGGTAAATAAAGAAAAACGTATACACTGTAATTCTGAAACAAAGCTACACATTTGTACTAGACAAGTGTGAAATTATTGTGGATAAAATGTTTTATTCTGAACCCCATGTGGATTTACACAAACTGAGAAAGACAAAAAGTGTTGCGTTGTGCGCTGCTCTCCCCTACATTTTCAGTAGCGTACTGCGTGATAGTAGTTTAGCTATTCTCATGTCATATAACTTTCTAGTAACAAACTATAACCCATCGCTGTTTTTAGAGAATATCAAACGAACTTACCTCAACAGTCGTCTCTCTCTGTATATTTGATTCATTATTGTAGTGAATCTGTTAGTCCTGAATGATCTCATGTAGCATTGGAAATTCGATTTATTTCAGTGAATTGGTTTGTACTGAACGGCTCGCTCTTTTCTTAGAAAGGTCTGATTCATTCTATGCAAAAATGGGCTTTATTCTAGTAGTAAATATGTTTGGATGATTAAAAGATAAAATATATGAATTACCTTATTTACAGTATACAGGTACATCTCAAAAAAATAGAATATCATGAAAAAGGTCAATATTTTTTGTCACTCATTTCAGAAAGTGAAACCCATATATTATATAGATTCATTACACATAGAGTGAAATATTTCAAGCCTTTATTTCTTGAAATTTTGATGATTATGGCTTACAGATAATGAAAACCCAAAATTCAGTGTCTCAGAAAATTAGAATATCGTGAAAAAGTTCAATATTGGAAAGTCATGGTGTCACACCCTAATCAGCTAATTACCTCAAAACACCTGCAAAGGTTTCCTGAGCCTTTAAATGGTCTCTCAGTCTAGGTCAGACAAAAAATATTGACCTTTTTCATGATATTCTAATTTTTTGAGCTGTACCTGTAAATACATTTCCAGAAGCCCATCTTTATTTTATAGCCCATCAATTTTGTTTCTTATTTTTGTTATCAGTAATGTACATTAGGGCGTTTTGTTACATTTTAAGCTGCTTAGTTAATGTTTATTACATTATTTTAGTGTTATGTTACCCTGATGGTGTTTTGTCTTTTGTACCCTATCGTCCCTGTACCCTATTTTACCACACTCTGCTCTACTCTACATTCATATTGTTTTTTTCAGTGAATGTTTCGTCAGAAAAACTTCTACAATATTTTTTTGAAAAATCTGATTTTATTATTTTGTATGAAGATTATTTGTTTAGCTTATTCTTAAAAAAAAAAAAAAAATCAACTCTATTTTGCTTCTGTCCTGTGTAAGCATGCAGGATTACACAACTACACAGCCTCTATCAGTTCAGCACATATTTAGCACTAATGCTGTTTGTGTGGGACGGAGTGATGTGACGGGATGGTTTTGCTCCTATCTCATCGCATACATCAGATCCTTTCCTGTGCAGAGTTCTCATCTTCTCAGTCATTTTTCTCCTTATCTGTGGTGCCAGACAGCATTAAAGTGATTAAAGATGAGATGTCCCCAACATGGGCCAGATATACAGCATTAGCAGTTTATGAACATCATCTCTCTGCCCTGATCCACAAAAGCCTGACTTCTCATTGAAATCGGTGAATCCTCTGGGGGAGCTGATAAGAGAGGCATCATATTCCCCAAAATTAATTGATTTCCTTTAGGATTTATTAACCAGCAACCTCCGTTTTAAGTGTCTGGGTCTCAGACGAGTGTGTCAGGGGTGCACAGATTGTAGTTTCCTTCAATACCCAGGTGATTTTAGATATGCTTTCAATGGTGGTTCCTCCGTGTTTTGACCACCGATTGTCGCTTATATTAACACGACAGGTTTTGATTGGGGATTGACAGGAAGTGAACAGACAGGAGGGTGACCATTAGCTGGATTAGAGGATTTCTGTTTGGTATAGCGATAGGGCATGTTTGTGGTTCTCTGATGTTGTACTCTTTTGGTCAAACCATTGATTTTTTTCTTGCTTTGAGTTTCAGTGGAAATGTAGAGAGATGCTGTTTGGAATGGAGTTGGTTGAAGATAAAAGACTTTTTAACGAACTGAGGGGATTAACTGGTTATCAGTGCATGAGTTGGATTCCCTTTGGCTTTGGGAAAGATGTGGCCAGAGGCTCTGAGACCCTCACTGTGGATTAGGAGTCCTGGGGTCTCCTGTTTACTCACACCAATGGGATCATCGAACCATATTTCTCACTGACCTGGTCGTGACATTTCACCTTCTTCACAATCATATTGCTGTCTTTCGTTAAGAAAGAGTCATTGTGTGGGTATGTGTTTAGTTAGGCCTAAAAAATATACTCTTAAAAATGATGGTTCTTTAAAGGTTCTTTAGTCATACTCCTACATATAGTACTATTTAGAACCATATTGTTCTGAAGAATGCTAAAATAGTTCTTTCTGTTGGAGTTTAGAGATCTTTATTTCCTCTTTTGGTTACAGTCTTTCAAAGCCACCTCATTACTGACTTTACAGAGCTCAACTACACACAGGTACTTGATATCCTTCTTGAAATAAATATATCTATAAGTTTTAACTTTCAAATTGTAACTGGTTTCCTACCAGTCTATAGTTATGCAGTGTTTCCCCTTCAGGAACTCGAGCTGCATCGCAAAACGCTTTGGGAACGCCCCTGTGTTCCCATGCTCTGAAACATGTGTGTAATTCCGTCCAAGGGAATCCCGGGTGTCGTCACCGGCGGGGATGACGTAGCGACCAGGAAGTATAAAAGCACGTGCGGTGGAGACAGCGGCAGCTTCTGTTGTTTAGTATGCACTCTATGTGTGTCACTTCTTATTTATTGTTGTACGTCCTGTTATAATGATCTCATTATGGCAAAGTCTGGCAAGAAAGAGTCTGACAAGCAACGTTTCAGGCTGTGTGTTCCTCCCTGCCCTAGTTTCATCATAGGTGGGGATACACACAGTTTGTGCGTTGCTTGTCCGGGAGCGAAGCACGCTCGGTCAGCTCTCGAGGGACTTGTCACCACAGTCCGTTTTGTTTGAGGAGCTGTTGGAGGTAGTGACTAGAGCGGTGGACAAGTTAAATATTGATTCGCCAGCAGAGAAAGAGCAACAGGAGCGCCCTAAGAGCAAGCTCCGTTTTTCCCCGATCTGCACACTGAGGTGTCTATAGATAGTGGGATAAGCCATACTTCTTCAGCCACATCTTAAGCCACCTCTTCAGTTCAAATGTTTCACACTATTCAAACGTAGTAGGGCTAAATGAGTGTGGTTATGGGAAGATCCCCCAGGTTGAGGATATGCTTGCAGTTTATCTTTCGCCTGCAGGTACATCTTCCCTTAAGGCCCCGGTGTTACCAACCAAGCCGCTTCGGACTTCTTTGGCTTTGATGGGTAAAGAGTACACGGCAGCGGGACAGGCTGGAGCTTGCTTGCACACTATGGCGGTGTTGCAGGCATACCAGGCTGACCTGCTAGAAGAGATGGATGAGGGAGAAGAGATTAAGAACGATGACATCACTGAATTGCGTAGAGCCACAGATTTGTCACTCCAGGCCACAAAGGAGACCGCCAGAGCAATTAGCATGGCAGTCTATGGCAGCCCTAGTGGCCATGGAGAGACATCTGTTGTTGACCCTGTCTAATATTAACGATAAAGACAGGGTCTTTCTCCTTGACGCCCCACTAGTGCCTTATTGACTGTTCGGCGACGCTGTAAACACGGTCATCAACAGATTACAGGAGGCCAAGAAATAAGCGGTCGCATTTCAGCGAATTCTCCATTTCCGTTATCATGGGGCTGATAGGCGGGATCACCCCAAGCCGTGTACCAGCTCCTCGTATCGTGAAGTCCAGAAACGGAGCATTGCTACTCACACTCCCCCTCAGAGAGAAAGGCAGGGGGGAGGGCGATGCTCCAGGTCGAAGACTTCGAAGGAGATGACGGGTCTGAGGACCGAAATTTTCAATAAAAAGGCTTCAGCCAAGAGGTCCTGACACCCATGGTCCAGGACTTCTGAGGGCAGGCCCCTCATCACACGTTGCCTGTCTCTCCTCAGTGCCCTCAGGAGATCGTTCAGTTTACCCTGCCACCCCCGGTGCTTCAGGGCACAGCGATCTCCAGCGAGTATATCACTCAGATTCCGCCCGGAAACGTAGCGGTCCTGAGAGGCTCGCTACCTCCAAGGAGGTCTCTAGAACAGCTAGATTGGCCGTCCCCTGCCGGTCCTCCGCTTCAGGGCACCGAGCTAGCAGTTCAAAGCACACCAGAGGCCAGTCTCGAGAGACTGGTTCCCTTATTACAGGGGTGTCAAACTCAACTCCTGGAGGGCCGGAGCCCTGCAGAGTTTAGATTCAACCCTAATTAAACACACCTAATCAAGTCCTTCAGGCTTGTTTGAAAACTACATGGTATGAGTGTTGGAGCAGGGTTGGAACAAAACTCTGCAGGGCTCCGGCCCTCCAGGAACTGAGTTTGACACCCCTGCCTTAGTACATTATCGAGCAGCGTGGAAGCTTCTGCCAAATGTGTCTCAATGGGTCCTGCACACTGTAGAAAGAGGGTACAAGATTCAGTTAGGGTCGCGTCCACCTCTATTCAATGGGGTGTTTCCCACTCTGGTGGGCCCCGAGCAGGCTCTGGTCATGGAACAAGAATTAGACACTCTCTTGAGGAAGGAGGCCATCGAGGTGGTCCCTCCTCGCGTAGCAGAGTCCGGGTCCTACAGCCGGTACTTCACCGTTCCGATTCAAAATGCTTACGATCAAGCAAGTCGTGTCTCAAATCAAGTCCGATGACTGGTTTGTGACTATAGACCTGAAAGACGCTTACTTCCATATATCCATCCTTCCTCAACAGAGGAAGTTCCTAAGGTTTGCTTTCGGGGGCGAAGTGTACCAATATCGGGTTCTTCCGTTCGGTCTGGCACTCTCCCCCCGCACTTTCACGAAGTGTGTGGATGCCGCTCTGGCTCCCCTGCGACTCCAGGGCATCCGCATACTCAATTACATCGACGATTGGTTGATACTTGCTCAATCAGAGCAAATAGCGGTTCGGCATCGAGATATCATTGTCGCTCACATGAAAGAGTTGGGGTTAAGACTAAACGCAAAGAAAAGTATGCTAAGAAAAGGACCACTTATCTGGGTGTGGTGTGGGATTCGACCACGATGCAGGCACATCTGTCTCCTGCTCGGATCGAGTCGATCCTCACGGCAGTCAAGAGAGTGAGAGAATGCTGGCACGCCAAGAGAGTGACAGGCTGGCACGTCAAATCCTTCTGTGGGCCCAGGGGAAACTGCTCTCCCTGAGGGCAGTGCACATCCCTGGGCACCTCAATCAGGGAGCAGACTTCCTGTCGAGACAGGGGCTGAGGCCCGGGGAATGGAAACTCCACACCGTGGTGATGGAGCAGATTTGGAAGAAGTTTGGTCGAGCCCAGGTGGACTTTTTTGCATCTCGAGAGACCTCACAATGTCCCCTCTGGTTCTCTCTGACTCATCCAGCTCCACTGGGGCTGGATGCCATGGTACAGACATGGCAGAGGCTTCATCTGTATGCCTTCTCCCCCGATTGCTCTGCTCCCGGGAGTTCTGGAGAGAGTTTGCCGGGACGGGGTGTGTCTCTTGTTAGGAGCCCCGCACTGGCTGGGCCGTCCATGGTTTACAGAGCTGGTAGCCCTACTAGAAGAACCTCTATGGGAGATTCCTGTCCGGCGGCATCACCTCTCACAGGAGGTGGGCACCATCTTTCACCCACACCCGCAGTTGTGGAAGCTGTGGGTGTGGCTCCTGAGGGGGCACAGCTTATAGCATCCGGTCTCTCAACCGAGGTTGTAGAGACTATCCTCCAGTCCAGAGCTCCCTCTATGAGGAAATTGTACGCTACTAAATGGCAACGGTTCACTTCATGGTGTCACAGCCATCAGTTGGACTCGTCGTTTGCCCTGTTGGGCCAGTGTTGGAATTTATGCAAGAGAGATTTACCACAGGGTTATCCTCCTCCACTTTGAATGTCTACGTGGCTGCTATTGCTGCTCACCGCGCCCCTGTGGGCGATCAGTCTCTGGGGAGGAACCCGTTAGTAACGAGTTTCCTCTGGGGTACCAGGAGGCTGAGGTGTCCGGTATGCCCAAGGATGCCTACTTGGGATTTGGCTGTGGTTCTAGAGGCCCTTTCGAAATCTCCCTTTGAACCCCTGGAAGAGGTTTCATTGAGATGTCTTACAGTCAAGACTGCATTTCTACTAGCCACCTCTTCCTTGAAGAGGGTCGGTGACCTACAGGCCCTGTCAGTGGGCCTTCTCATCTGGTGTATCGATGCACGATATTTGCAATGCTGCGGGATGGTCCACCCCTCTGACCTTCATCAGATTCTACAGCAGGGTTCCTCAAATCTTGCCCTGGAGGGCCAATGCGCTGCAGAGTTTAGCTCCAACCCTGACCAAACTTACTTACCTGTGATTTTCTAATGTGCTTTTCTAAGTGCTTTTATACTTCCTGGTCGCTATGTCATCCCCGCCGGTGACGTCACCCAGGATTCCCTCGGACGGATTACACGCATGTTTCAGAGCATGGGAACAAAGGGGCATTCCCAAAGCTTTTTGCGACGCAGCGTCTCGTTCCCTCGGGGAACCATGGTTACATACGTAACCTGGGACGTTCTTTACAAAACGATATCGCCAACTACTGGCCAGGCATACATAATACACTATGTGTAGTAGTTTTCACAGATGTGTGTGAATGGGAATCGTTTTGACAATGCTGTATGCAGAACATTTCAAAAACGCAAAGGAAAATATTTTAAGTACACTGTTGTTGTGTAAACTTACCCTACATTTGTCTTCCATTTTATTGGAGTTGTCAATTATCACTTTGGATGCATAAACATGGCCAGTCACAAAAACATTAAAGCTATGCCTTTTTATTACTTTTTTCTTTAATGCAGAGTTTAGCTCCAACCCTGACCAAACTTACTTACCTGTGATTTTCTAATGTGCTTTTCTAAGTGCTTTTATACTTCCTGGTCGCTATGTCATCCCCGCCGGTGACGTCACCCAGGATTCCCTCGGACGGATTACACGCATGTTTCAGAGCATGGGAACAAAGGGGCATTCCCAAAGCTTTTTGCGACGCAGCGTCTCGTTCCCTCGGGGAACCATGGTTACATACGTAACCTGGGACGTTCTTTACAAAACGATATCGCCAACTACTGGCCAGGCATACATAATACACTATGTGTAGTAGTTTTCACAGATGTGTGTGAATGGGAATCGTTTTGACAATGCTGTATGCAGAACATTTCAAAAACGCAAAGGAAAATATTTTAAGTACACTGTTGTTGTGTAAACTTACCCTACATTTGTCTTCCATTTTATTGGAGTTGTCAATTATCACTTTGGATGCATAAACATGGCCAGTCACAAAAACATTAAAGCTATGCCTTTTTATTACTTTTTTCTTTAACATTTCTACTTTTGGCCTTCATGAACATAATTGCTTTTACCTATAAAAGAGAGAGATGCACTGTTACTCTAAACTCATTTATATTTCTATCCAGACAGTTGCTGTCGCGCCCACCAAACCTCATCATCTGCTGAGAGAAACTACCACTCAAAATATATACAATGATGAAAGTAAAGACAAACACAATGTCAATAAAAATAAAAGTACCTGATTTGTATGTATTTATTTATTTTTTGTAAATGTAAAACCTTAAAAGAGGCTACAAGGTAATATGAGACCATGATAGAGAGGTAAAGCATTATATTAATAAATAACATAAAAAATATTAATGAAAATACACAATATTGAAAAGGTTATTCAAAGCACTTTCAATGCATGGTTCCCTTTGAAATCAAAAAATGGCTCTAGTAGCACCAAAAAGGCTTTTGTTAATGTTACAAACTAAGGAACCCTAATCTAGCACATTTTAAATATAAAGGGTTTTTATTGGCATTGATGATTCCATGAAGATCCTTAACATCCGTGGAAACTTTCCATTGGACAAAAGCTTCTTCATAGTGGATTTTTTTTTTTAGATTATTAAAGTGTTCTTAATACTTAAAAATAATAATAATAATGTTTTCCTCAGTTTAATTTGCTGCTTTATAGAGTCAGGCAGTCACATTCTTTATATAAAAAATAAAATGTGCTTTTCCAGAAGCCACAAAGCTCCTATAATTGTGTTTGATGCTTAGATCCCGCTGACCTGAGGTGTGCGCTGCCGTCGGCTGCAGTGACCATTTTATTGAGAAAAGCAATTTTGAACACTTCACTTCATAGAGGACATTCCCTATGTAGCGAGGATTGAAAAAAAAAGCATATTTTTTCCTTTTGTTACAATACAATGTTATAATTTTCATGGAAATGTGTCACTGTGTCTGATTTTTTTGTAATCGAGTGTTTTCTGCTCTAAATAAACAGGATTTGTTATGGCATAATAAAAAAACAGGTACAACACATTAGCTGAGATGTTATTGATATCTCATGCTGTTGCCAGCTCTGCTTGCATTCTCACGTACATATTTTATATTCACAACACATAAACAGCACCAACTGGCTGGAATGGAAATACATTTCACATCAAATGTGTCATTTACAACTAATGCAACACAGATAGTAAATTACAGTGGGTATATATATATATACAGTGTATATATATATATATATATATATATATTTTCAGGTGATTTCCATTTTGCGTGTGCTTATGTGATTGATCTAGATCAGTGATGTAGTTGTGTAGCATGCATACAGTTTGTTTTAGAACCTTTTTATGCATTTGCATTTAGCTTTTCGACTTCATCAGTTCATGCTTTCCCTTAAATTGAACCCATGACCTTGGAGTTGCTAGCGTCAAGCTCTACACTTTGAGCTACAGGAAGACTGGGCTATGAAAGGAAAGAGACAAGAATAGCAAAGATTTTACAATTTGTGTGACCTAAACATGCTGTATTTATTTTATAAAGTTAGAAATTGTCACTCCAATTTCACAGTTTTCTTCTTGTTCCCAATTTAGTAAGAATCAATTTTATAAGAAAATGTCTTCTATAATTTAATTTAAGAGAACATTTCATTCACGTAAGACAAATCGCAGCTATTGCATCCCTAAAAACGAACTATCGACCATCAGTCAACACTTATTCAATTAAAAAAGACAGTAATCAGGTATAATTAGCAGCTTTAGAAAGGAAGATCTAATTAGCGAGTCCAGTCCAGATCTAGTTAAATATATGCTATAAGTAGCCTAAGGCACAATTAACTTGATTCTCAAAACATGCACAGTAAACAAATCCATGAAATATATTAAAGTAATGAAAATAAAAACGTTTTATTTAATTATTTTTTTCATACATTTTGACTGAAAGTAGAACTATTTGAAACTTGCAAGAGCTCAAAAGCATGGATGTAATGAATATGCTAATACTGGGTTGATGGACATTTCCCATAAATTAACTGGTTCTTTGGCATTGGTTGTAGTGTGGAACATGAAACTAGCCACTAATTATTTGGTCAGCTAATTCAATAAAATGAGCAATTCGATTACAGCTATCTATTCTGATTGAATTAAATCATCAAATTATAGTAGCACACTGTTAAGCTTTTCCAAACCAAACTGTTGGCAAAATGACTGCCTTTGTCTGTATGATAGATAGATAGATAGATAGACAGACAGACAGACAGACAGACAGACAGACAGACAGACATGGATGGATGGATGGATGATAGACGGATGGACGGACGGACGGAGAGACAGACAGACAGATAGATAGATAGATAGATATGGATGGATGGATGGATGGATAGATAGACAGACAGACAGACAGACGATAGATGGATGGATAGATAGACAGACAGACAGACAGAAAGACAGACAGACATGGATGGATAGATGGATGGACGGATTGATAGACATGGATGGATGGATAGAGACATATTTGATGATACAATGTTTACATAATTTTTGTTTCACAGAAAGTCATATGCTATAATCGAAAAATACTCAATGACATAGTGAGCCATGAATTCTGTTGTTCTTCTTTCACAAAAGCATCAGTTGCTGTGTGGAACATAAAACCAGTCACATGAAACTAATATATTTTAATCATCATCTAAAAATAGTAGTATTTATTCTGCACAGGAAAATATGGATGTTGATTTGGTTGATTGGATCAACCTTAATGCACTAATACACAAACATTTATGTTAATAAGACAACACACTAATTTGGTGAATTAGAAATTGTGCTAAATAGCATTTAACAAAAGATGTATTTCTCTACAAAAAAAAAAAGGGGAAAAAAAGGTGACACTCAATTCTGCACAGATTTAATTTATGCAACAGAGAGGCTGTTTATATGAATCGTTGATTTAAAAAAAAAAAAAAAAATGAAATGCTAAGGGG
>NW_015542555.1:41342-61702 GCF_001515605.1 Sinocyclocheilus anshuiensis
GAGAGAGATATGGATGGATGGATGGATGGATAGATAGACAGACAGACAGACAGACAGAAAGACAGACATGGATGGATAGATGGATGGACGGATTGATAGACATGGATGGATGGATAGAGACATATTTGATGATACAATGTTTACATAATTTTTGTTTCACAGAAAGTCATATGCTATAATCGAAAAATACTCAATGACATAGTGAGCCATGAATTCTGTTGTTCTTCTTTCACAAAAGCATCAGTTGCTGTGTGGAACATAAAACCAGTCACATGAAACTAATTATGTGGTTGGCTTATTCAGTAAAATGATGAGCAAAATCAATTACAGTTATTCATTTTCTTTTATCAAATCATCAAAATGTAGAAGTGTAATTGTTACTTGTGAGCTTTTCCAAACCACATTTTCAGCAGGACGACTAGCAGCTTTAACTGAGATAGATAGATAGATAGACAGATAGATAGATAGATAGATAAACAGAAAGGCGTACAGACATGACAGATTGAATTCTAATGTTGTTTAATATGGCATAGTGTATATCTCTTGACTTTCTACCCTGACCTCTAGGTCATGGAGTACACTTTTTTTCACCTACGAGTACAGACATATAGAAATACACTCACAGCCTGCAGCTTGTTTAGGAGCAAATGTCAGCACACAAGGGCCGAGTGTGTGTGTGTGTGTGTGTGTGTGTTCATGCATTTCATACTCATCTCTAGCAGCTTTTTTGAAAATCAGCACTGTTCCACTAAATCTCATATATATCGTTTTTTCCTTAGCTGCTATTAACCACAATATTAGGTCATATTGTTTCCTCAGAAGCTCACCCCAAAAGCTGTCAGAAGAATATTAATATGTTTCATCAAATACATATTAGCCAGACGTGTCCTGTGACTTCCCGTGCCACTGAGACTTTCATGGGTGAATGAAAACAATCCATTTAAGACTTTCCTGTTTCAAAAACACACTAGTGCTTTTCTTTTTCACTCGCATATTTCGCCAGCTGTTTTTCTTCAGGTCTTGGCAGAATATCCGACTGTGCTAAAGAGGTCTAATCATGCATACGCTTGTTCCAGTCTGTCACAGAAACGGATTATTGTTAAGATAACCTTCCTCTGAGTAAGTCACAATTATACTCGGTGCAAACATTGAAAAGCTAGCGTTCTTTTTGTTGAATTACCGAGAGAATGTGTTGGCAGCTCTAATAAACTGAAGAAAGATACTTGCTATCGTAAAAGGACAGTTTTCTTCACTGTGTTTAATTATGTTTTAGAAGGTGTAGTTGAATGGTCATTCATTGTAAATGTAGGAAGATTAATTAAAATGGCTAAAAAGTAACAACAAACATATGATAAGATTAAACTATTATACAAACTAATCAGTTTTAGCATGCCTTTAAAACTGGATCTTGGCAAGCTATGAATGACTCATAATATCAAGCTATTTTAAAGTGATAATTCACCTAAAAATGAAACCTTCTGTCAGAATTTATTCACCCTCATATCATTTCCAAACCTGTATGAATTCCTTACTGCTGTGGAACATAAGTTATTTTAAATTATATACAAAAAGTTGAAAAGAAAGTATCGGGTAGAGTTAGGGAGGGCTTTATTGTCCCAATAAGGTGGCATCCATTTAATCATTTGAATTAAAATTATAATTTACATTCAATACGTTATTACTGCGTGCTGTTTTATAATGTACTACAATACTGAGGCGCAGGTAATTGCCACTATTTGCAATAAGTATTATAAATAGCAGAAAATCCTGCTATTATAACAGTGTAAATAGAATCTATAGCTATTTGCACTTAGTGTAAATAGCCGCTGCCTTGAATTAAATGTGAAATTTGGAAGTGGAAAGACATAAAATAGTATTTTCTGGTAAAACACCCAAATAAATCGTTTTATTTACTTTGGGGAAAAAAAAAAAAAAAAGTTTAGTGTTTTTACAGCATGAGGAAAAAAAGATGCACCATGTCAACTAACCCAATGCTGAATGGACATGAATACTGCACAAAGGCTTACATATTCAAACTTGTCAGCATTCAAGCTTTAAAAATCTTAAGTTGTAAATAAAACAAGAGATTATTGGAGTTACATTACACACACACACACACACACACACACACACTTTCAGTGTATATTGTATTTGTACCATATCACCTTGTCTTGGATATCTGCATCAGCTGCTTTTTTCTTCTGTGGCATTTAGCTCAGGCAGTGACAGGCCTGACTTTCATAGTAATTATTTGTTTGGCAGTTCTAACCTGAGCCTTTATCTGCCCATTTAAATGTGGGCCTTTATGTGCTCTTTAGGTTATATCTTAAAATAATCACCTCCCAAGTCTTTTGCATAAAAGACCATTTCTCATCTGTCTGTTGCCTAAGAGACATAAACTTCAAAGAGCAAAGATAACATACTTGGCCTCTTTTGAACCGTTTAGAAAGTGCTAAGTCATTTGTGCTGTCACTACAAAACACTTGTGTCAGTCAGTGTTCGGCATATTTTTTGAACATTAACACCCCACTCAGTCATGCTCTTTGTCTTGTATGTGTGATTGTGTTGGACTTATGGATAAACCTACATGTTTCTGAAGGTGTTTGTTTTACATATGTTCAGTGATTATGGGATTCTGAGCATGTGTTGGGTTGCTCTTGATTGCATAGGTCTGTGTTTTCATGGTTGTTGTTGTTTTACTGTCATGTTCTGAGCAGGCGTACATTAAATACATTAGACACACTTGAGACCACCTACTCGTATGCACTCTTTGCCCACCAGAGAGCCATCTAGTGAAATGATGGAACAGATACATGTCTCTCTCTTGTTCTCATTTTCATGTTCTTATGCCAAGCCAGCTCAATAGCATTAAACTACATGTATTTTTAAAGTATTAATACCCCCCCACCCCCCAGGATCAATTTTATTTTTAGTCAAGGTTGCAATGGTTCCAGCTTATGAACCCATAGTACTGCTTGTACTTAGTACTTAATTTAACTTATAAAAATAGTTAGAAAAGCTTGACTTTATTGAAATTTGATCAGTAATGTACTGGCATTAAATATTTGTATGAAATACATGCAACTGTCAGAGAATTGAAAGTGAAAGCAACAAAAATGTATTTGAGGGTAACTCTAAAACATCTAAGATCATGTCATGTGAATTTTGAAATCAACTGGCATATTCTAAGCACCTACACACTTAAAAATAATGGTTCTATGAAGAACCTTTAAAGGAGACATATTATGCCCCTTTTCACAATATGTAATATAAGTCTCTGGTTTCCCCAGAATGTGTCTGTGAAGTTTCAGCTCAAAATACTCCACAGATCATGTATTATATCATTTTGAAAATGCCTATTTTGAGTGGAAGCAGAAACACGCTGTTTTTCGGGTCTGTCTCTTTAAATGTAAATGAGCTGCTGCTCCCCGCCCACTTTTCCAGAATAGAGCTGCACCATTACAGCTCGTACCTGCTAAAAAACATTTGTTTTGGTTCTGATCATCATGTTTATCGCGCTGAAATCATGCGTTTTAAACCATGTGAGTTTAAACTTCAGATATACGGTTTTCTGAGTGCACACATCCGAATCACACGTACAGAAAGCGGCTGCCACAGCACGTGAGTACTAAACTAAGTTCTCATTCACACACAAGTTTACGTTAAAAACACACATGAGTTACAAAAAACAGTCGGTTATGTCTGTGAAGGTAAACGGCTGGGATATCTGTTTACCTTCACAAAATCGCATGTTTATTTTAGATCTGTGTGGCAGCGGCAATATACATTAAATAAATCAATAAATCCACTGCTCTCTTGTCTCCTCTGAGGCTGGGACTCTAAACCAGTGATTCCCAACCCTGGTCCTGGAGGCACCTCAACACTGCACATTTTGCATGTCTCCTTTCTCTGACACCAATTTCAGGTCTTGGAGTCTCTACTAATGAGCTGATGACCTGAATCAGGTGTGTTTGATTAAGGAGACATGCAAAACGTGCAGTGTTGGGGTGCCTCCAGGAGCAGGGTTGGGAACCACTGCTCTAAACAGTGTTCTGTGTTCGTCTGTGCAGCCAATGACAGAACAGTTAGCATGTTTTGCTCAAACTTTAGCCATGGCATTAGAACTAGTACACCGTTGTCGTTTGCGAAAACACAATAATGGTGTCGTGGGTGTAAATTTACAGATTAAGGGGCGGTAATATTATAATGAGATCCCTTTGCCACGTCACCAAGGACGCAAAATCAGACGCGCTTGTTTTTTCAGATGCTTGCAGAAAAAGGCTTACCAAAACAAAGTTACTGGGTTAATCTTTTTCACGTTTCCTTGATTGGTAGATGCACCGGGGACCTGATTATAGCACTTAAAACCTGGAAAAGTCAGATTTTCATGATATGTCACCTTTAAAATCTATGGAACCTGCTGAAAAAAAAACAACAACAATAGAACCATCACAGAAATTCTAATGGTTTCCTGAATTAAAAAATGGTTTTCTGTAGTGTATTTTGGGACATATTCCATTAGGATTTATTGGTTTTAACAAGCCACCATGGAAGGTGACCAATTACCTGTAGAGACCCACAGGGTCCACTACAGTTTCCAGTAAAACCAGTACAAGTCCCATTATATCCAGTAAAAAAATTACAAATTTTGTGATGGTGTCTATTGTTTTTTTTCAGCAGGGCATTTAATTCTACAAAAGGTTCTTTATGGTGGAAAAAGCGTTCTTCACACTTGTTCTTTTGGTTCTTTTAAAAGCTATTTAATGAAACGTTGTTTAGGAACAAAAAATGGTTCCTCTATGGCATTGTATGTGAGAAAGTGAAAAAAAAAACTTTTTGGGACCTTTATTTTTAAGAGTTAACATTCACTCTGTTTTTTTGTTCGTGTTTACTATACAGTAGCCTATAGTATCCCATTCATGTTTTTGTCTCCACAAGATCATAATACTTTATTTTTATTTTCAAAATCTGCCGAACATGGTAAAACCAGATACTGTAGCCTGTTTATTTGCTTCAAGTTCAATTTCTTCTCTGTTCCTCTGTACACAAGTTTACGTTAAAAACACACATGAGTTACAAAAAACAGTCGGTTATGTCTGTGAAGGTAAACGGCTGGGATATCTGTTTACCTTCACAAAATCGCATGTTTATTTTAGATCTGTGTGGCAGCGGCAATATACATTAAATAAATCAATAAATCCACTGCTCTCTTGTCTCCTCTGAGGCTGGGACTCTAAACCAGTGATTCCCAACCCTGGTCCTGGAGGCACCTCAACACTGCACATTTTGCATGTCTCCTTTCTCTGACACCAATTTCAGGTCTTGGAGTCTCTACTAATGAGCTGATGACCTGAATCAGGTGTGTTTGATTAAGGAGACATGCAAAACGTGCAGTGTTGGGGTGCCTCCAGGAGCAGGGTTGGGAACCACTGCTCTAAACAGTGTTCTGTGTTCGTCTGTGCAGCCAATGACAGAACAGTTAGCATGTTTTGCTCAAACTTTAGCCATGGCATTAGAACTAGTACACCGTTGTCGTTTGCGAAAACACAATAATGGTGTCGTGGGTGTAAATTTACAGATTAAGGGGCGGTAATATTATAATGAGATCCCTTTGCCACGTCACCAAGGACGCAAAATCAGACGCGCTTGTTTTTTCAGATGCTTGCAGAAAAAGGCTTACCAAAACAAAGTTACTGGGTTAATCTTTTTCACGTTTCCTTGATTGGTAGATGCACCGGGGACCTGATTATAGCACTTAAAACCTGGAAAAGTCAGATTTTCATGATATGTCACCTTTAAAATCTATGGAACCTGCTGAAAAAAAAACAACAACAATAGAACCATCACAGAAATTCTAATGGTTTCCTGAATTAAAAAATGGTTTTCTGTAGTGTATTTTGGGACATATTCCATTAGGATTTATTGGTTTTAACAAGCCACCATGGAAGGTGACCAATTACCTGTAGAGACCCACAGGGTCCACTACAGTTTCCAGTAAAACCAGTACAAGTCCCATTATATCCAGTAAAAAAATTACAAATTTTGTGATGGTGTCTATTGTTTTTTTTCAGCAGGGCATTTAATTCTACAAAAGGTTCTTTATGGTGGAAAAAGCGTTCTTCACACTTGTTCTTTTGGTTCTTTTAAAAGCTATTTAATGAAACGTTGTTTAGGAACAAAAAATGGTTCCTCTATGGCATTGTATGTGAGAAAGTGAAAAAAAAAAACTTTTTGGGACCTTTATTTTTAAGAGTTAACATTCACTCTGTTTTTTTGTTCGTGTTTACTATACAGTAGCCTATAGTATCCCATTCATGTTTTTGTCTCCACAAGATCATAATACTTTATTTTTATTTTCAAAATCTGCCGAACATGGTAAAACCAGATACTGTAGCCTGTTTATTTGCTTCAAGTTCAATTTCTTCTCTGTTCCTCTGTAAGGAACATTTTCATATCCATATATGTCATTGAGAGGACGGATATCTGCAAATGTCATCATATGACCGCATAGCTATCTTTTTTTTTTTTGCTGGTCATATGGCTCAAGAGCGGCCTCTGGAGTTGCGGATGAATGGAAGAAACATTGCGAGAGTGTTTTGCCGCTCAATGCTCATGAAACTGGAATAATGTAATGGAAATAGTCATGAATAAACACGAGAATCCATCAGTGTTTCTCTAAATATGCACACTTGAGGACTAAATGGTTCCAGTGGATGTTGTTTGACATGGAAAATTTACCAGAGCTTTCATGATGAACAGGTATGTGCTGCTGTATTACATTCCTAAAGTCCTAAGTCACATTTTGATTTGTGTTTTAATTTGGCATGTTTTGATTTGTAGCCCTGAGGCAAATTAATTTTGTACTATTGCTGAAACATTTCTAAAACAGTGATATTAATTATAATATTGAAGCTGAAATGTTATTCTTTTAGAATGATATATACAATATGCATTTAAATGTAAAAATTGTAAACCAACAGGCCTTGGGAGGGGTGGTAATCATGTGCACATCATAGTTTATTATGGAAACAACCTGTTCGCGTGTAATACTGATAATTTACAGTTTGCTGTTGGCCACAAATGTTTTTCCCCATAATATATATACAGAACCGTTTGAAAGTTTTAGATCTGTAAGATTTTTTAAATGCTATTATTATTATTATTATTATTATTATTATTATTATTATTATTATTATTATTAATAAAGAAGTCTCTTTGGCTCACCAAGGCTGCATTTGATTCAAAATACAGCAAAAACAGTAATACTGGTCAATCAATTTCAGATAAATCCTTTCAGAAAATTTCATATATATATTTCTTTCTTTTTAGCCTTAGTGAGCAGAGGAGACGTCTATTAAAAAACATACTGACCCTTAGCTTTTGAATCACAGATACACACACACACACACACACACACACACATAGGCTATATACAACTTTTTTTAGTTACTTATTTAATTTGTGTAATTTGATTTGATCTCTGCTTAATGTGCAGGTTTTTTACTCTTACAAGCTTTGATCACATGTTATTGTCTGTGTTTTTTAAATTTCCGATAAAGTAAAAGCAGATGATTATGATACTGAAGGTGGGAGATTTTATTGTAGGCATGGAGCGCTAGCTCTCATTAGCGAAGATAATGCATGATTTACACACTGCCAGAAATAACGGCAGTAATTAAGAGCATCTTACACCTTACACACTTACACACACACGCTTACACACGGCTCTGTGCCTGTTCGCAAGATCACTCCTGTGCTGCCTTTTACCTTCCCTCAGTAATGGTCTCTGGGCGACAGTATCGTCAGGATTGTTGACTGAAATGAGAGCGTATTGTCCAGCAGGGGGGTGATCTGATGTTAGTTGAGATGGTTGGATCTGAATAATTTAACACATATGGGAACCGTAGAATGAACATCCACTCATATCAGAGAGTAATGCTGCGCTCTCATCTGCTGTGTGTACAAAAACACACACACTCACAAACTCAAAGTGTGACCCCTGCAGTTTCAGTGTGCTGTGTTTTTATGGCAGAGGCTCAAGCTATTAGTCCTGCCTCTGTAAGCTAGGCTTTCTGCTTGGGTTGCCATTCGATTTAAACTGTTAAGCAAATGACATGATATACTGATTAATTGATCAAATTAATTGCAATTAATCATACTAAAATGCATTAAATCAACAGACCTACTCTTTGCATGCATTTACTGTACACTCAAAAGCTTGGTATATATCAATGCATTTAGGTTGATTCAGTCATATTAAATAATATTTTTGGTTGAATAAAAGCATAATAGCAATTTATAGTAAAAAAGAGAATTGTGTCTCTCAATTCTCTGCTTTGTCCCGCCAGCTTTCCTCTAGTCATATTTTCAAGGTGAGCCTGTTAGGTGCTCCTGATTAACTTGGTTTTGGTAAGGCTTCCTGGCAGGATTCCTCTTACACCTGGAGGTGAGCACATCCTCTCCCTAGGAACTTAGTCAAACTGTCAGACCATGAAGGAGAGGTGGAAATATAAGGAGAGAGACCGAGAAAAGAGAAAAGGGAGTGATGAAAGGCACTACTTCTCTCCCTTCTCCCTCCATGTGTTCTATCCTAAAGCTGCTCTGTACAAACCACACCACAGAATCCAATAAGAACAGTATATATATATCTATATATCTATCAACATCTTCAAATCAATAGTTTAGACCCGTTTAATTTGATTGACATTTGTAATGCTTCATGGGAATGTAGTACACTGTTTAGTACCTTTGTCCTAATTGTTTCTATAATGTAAATCATGTTTTTAAAGAAACATATACCCAACTTAACCTAATATAGCAAAAAGCAATTAAAAAAAAAGCTGCAAAGAACCAATAAGGAACCTTTGTGCATTTCAAACTAGATTTTGTCAACAAATCTCCAAGAATATGCTTGGATTGCATACAACAAGTCAGGAAGACCCATGATGCTCCAGTTGGCTCAGTTTGGATGTAAATCTTCTTGAACATAAGGTACAGTTCTCATAAATCCCCACATGAACAGTTTTCAGACTCCACACTTTCTTCGGCGTGCATTCATCCATTTTTTCCGGACAAATTCCACTCTTTCTGCCTCATCATGTCATCCATGTTTAAGAGCAGGGTTGAATAATGCAGGTGAGGTCCACGGGCCACAGAAGAACGCCTATAATTGGTCTGGATGAAGATAATTGAATCCTCTCTAGGCAGGAATAGAGTAGAGTCACAAATGCTGCTTTCACCTGACCTCCCTGACACTTCAAAGTGTCATTACCCTGCTCTCCCGTAGCCCCGCTCCTCTCACACTCCTCTACATTAAAAAAGACCGTGTGATGAGATACTTTTAACGGGTCGCCGTGTCACCTGGTCTTTTGTATGTGAGTGCGTGTGTGAGTCCTTGTGGAATGTGATGCAGTGGCATTACTGCAGGGGCTGCTGGGTAATGGAGGGTAATGATTCTGAATGGTTTGGAGCATTGTTGAATGGGTGATTGAGATGAAGGGTCAAGTCACTCCTGCAGAGGCTCTCGCAGCAGAAGGATCTTTTTGAGACAATTACCTGCTGGGGAAGTCCTTGCCATTCAGTGTGAAGCCCAAGAGACTGTCTACAGTAATGCAGCATAATGTGTCCAAAACCACTGTGATAGACGTGATCCGCTAATCAGAGGATTATTTCAAATCTAGAGAGCATATGATGAGGTTTTGGGAAGTTTTTTATTTTGTTTTGTTGACTGGGATTTTTTTTTGTTCTATTGGAAACAAAACTAAGGTTCTTCCATGTGTGTAGTAGTTGAGCGATTCCTGTAGTGTTGGGGAGAAGCTAATTACAAGTTACACTACACAAGTAACAACACTAATTAACCACATTTTCAATAGTGTGACATAGGGCTGGGCAAAAAATCGAATGCGATTTTCATGCGAATCTCGTCAATAAAGCCGCTTCTGGTGATTAGTAGTAAATCTCCAGCATGTTCTTTCAGATGGAGCGGCATTTACTACACAAAGCTGTAGATCACTGACAAGCTACACAAAATCGTGTTCAAAATCACAGGCGATTCACAGCTGTTTAGAAACGGTGGTTTCACACCGAGCGCGAAATGATTGTTCGCCTTCTGCTAATTCACACCTGCACGCTAGGTGGCACCGACCAACAATGCATTTTTCCTTAGATATGTCTCGTTTATGGATTTAACATCTAAATTAAGATAATCAAAGTTTGGCTCTACACCAGAAACACAAACTATCTATAATGCTTACAAGAATAGGCTGTGTTGGTTTACACTGGTTTTCGCCACCACTCTCACCCCTTTGTGCAACAGCAGCTGCTCAGGTCACGTGATCCTAGCTCAAATCTTATTGGACGGCCCGTGTTTTCGCTTTGCGAAACTGAAAAGATTCGTCGGAGTGGTGCGAAAAAAAACATTCGCATTTTGGGTGCGCGAATGTTCGCGAATGCGCTATGTGGAAGCATCCATAGAAACCTATTGTTTTATTCCATCGCGTCCGATATTCATTTCGCTTTTTCGCGCTCAGTGTGGAAAGGCCTTAACTGTGGTACTTGTCAGCTTTTGGGAGTGATTTGTGCTTTGCAAACACACGGAAAGATCATTTAGGAGATTCACTCCTATGCTTATGAAACTTTACAGTGTGTACGTAGCAGATACTGAGCTTCTCAGGTTTTCAACATGTTCATTTAAAGCTCACACTTGTGCTGTGTGAACTGTGAAGCCAGCTTTCAGGGACTCATTTTCCCTGAAAGCTTTTTTCCCTGATTTCGCTGATTTTTCCCTGAAAGGGAAAATTTCTCCATCTGCTCTAGGTGAACCAAAAACAACAGATAACAGCTCTCAGTGATATGTGTCGGGTCCACGCTATGATAGCAGCAACATTCACAAATGTTTACAGAACAAGCGGGAACCCAGTGTGCCTGTAGCTTTCTCTATTTCTGTTTTATCACGTGATAGAAAGTCTAAGGCCTTCTCAAGCCGTACGGCTGACCCATCTAATCTGCGGCCTATTATGCATCAAACTAGGATTGCTGTAGGGACAAAAAGTAATGCCATCAAGTTTTTTTAAACATTCGCTCACTAAAAAATAAATCATTTCTGATCAATGACTTAATAACCACAAATAACCTGGATTTTATGTTTCTACACTCTAAAAAATGCTGGGTTAAATACAACCAAGTGCTGGGTAAAATAGGGACAAACCCAGCAATTGGGTTGTTTTGACCCAGCGGTTGGGTTAAATGTTTAACCCAACCTTCTGGGTAGTAACCCAACCGCTGGGTCAAAACAACCCAATTGCTGGGTTTGTCCCTATTGTACCCAGCACTGGGTTGTATTTAACCCAGCATTTTTTAGAGTGTATACTATTCTATTCTATGGTGTTCATTAATTTTATTTTATTATTATTAGTAGCATTTTTTTTTGTTTGTTTAAAGTTTTGTGTGAAGTTTGTTCTAATTTGATACCGTCAATCAAAATTAAACTCTTAATTTTGTCAGGTTAATACTTGATGTGTTTTAATGTGCTAGTTCAATCGCAAAATAGACGTAGAAGTATTGAACCTTTAAGTAGCATCAGTGTTTTTTCTCTGTTTCTTGTTAATAGCTTGCAGTGTTGCTGTGTACTTTTTAAAAAGGCTTGACTGCAGCTCAATTATGTTAAATTATGAGTGGCATAGCAAGATACAGTTTCAAGTATTTTCTTCAACAATGCTTCTGTTTCCTTTCCAGCTTAATATGAGCTTTAACTTAATACGAGCCCCTTTTAGTATGGAGAACTGAAGAAATTGATTTTCTTTTTATTTTTTCCATCTCTTCTCAGTAACGAGTCGTCCAATAGACTGATCTGTTAATTAGTCATTTCCTGTTACAGTCAAACAGAGATGGAGGTGGACATGTGGTGCTTCCTTTCCAAAGCCTTGATGAATTCCTCTCCACATGAATGCTCCTTTGCATACTATTTGAACTTCATTTAGTTTTGGTAAATGTATATCTTTGTTTTTATTTTTTTGTTGCTCTATTTGTTATGATATGGTTAAGTATTCGTTTACCCCTATCTTCTCTTTCTTTATCCCTCATCTGTGTTATTATGAGCTCTTGTAATAGTTCATATAGGTTTAAAGTACATATGAAGGTTAATTGGGGTCTCTTTCTTTGTGTTGCGGTTATAAATAGATTATATTGAGGAGACACCTTGAGACACGCTAATGAATGATTTGTTTTTCCTTGTTTTAATTAACATGGTGATTACTTCAGGGGGCCTTGCAATGCTTGGAGCCCAACATCCTCCTCTACAGAGAAATGTCATTCATGATTAGACTTCAACACAACAACAGATCTTAGATAAAGCAAACGGCAATGATGGCTATTAGAGTATGTGATTTTGTGATATTATTGCCTGAATAGATTGCCGTATTAAAATTAAATAAATGACATTCTCGAATATGCAGGCAGTAGTGGGTGACAGGCTGGTTTATCATGCCAGTCAAAGTGTTTCGATGTAAACGCAAGTAAAATACTCTGAAATGGTTTCAATTATAGTCATTAGATCTCTCACTGAAGAGGATCTGTCTATCTTCTGAGTGAATCTCAGAAGGTGTGTTAACAGTCTACAAATCAGTGCTACATATTACTATAATACAGCACGTTAGAATATTTATATGCATGAATATTATGAGTATGAATATTTGGAGTGTTTTTGTTCCTTTTATATTTGTTAAGACTGGAATACACTACATGATTTAAAACCTGAACATAATAGGTTTCATAAATGATTGAGGATCACACACTGAACACAACGGATCACAAACTCAACACAGAAACATGCGTTTGGTTACTAGGAGACGTGTGACAAATGAAAACAATGTTTTCTAAAAATATCAAGCATGTCTGATGTCTTCCAACTGGATGAATTCATAGCCTGAAGCTAAAAAAAAAATCAGAGTCTGTGCCCATCAAACTAGCCTTGACTATAAATTGTGGGAAAATCTGGGCAAAAGTTTAGTTTAGTGCATTCTTCCAGCCTTTAGTTTATTGCACTCAGTGTCATGTATTCAAATCTAATGACATATTTACTGATATATCATTACAGACGTACTGATATAAAAATTATAATCAAACTTTATTTGGAGTACTACTTGTGCACAATGCACATTTCTTAATATTAAGCATAAAATGTGTTTTAATGTCACTATTGATGAGGCCTGTATGATTTGAATAATATCAGTCTTTAAATGCAAGATATTTAAAGTGTACCCGAAGTATACTTGCAATAGTTCCACTTTAGCACAATCAAATATACTTCAGTATATCTTTAGTCGGACTTCAGAACTACTTGCGTACAATTAAAGTGAATTAACAAAATTAGTTGTTTCAATTTAGCAGACTTTAAGTATACCAGTTTAGTATACTAAAAGTACAATTGCAGTGTATTTTTATTAAGTACATAAAAATGTAAATGTATACTTAGCATGAAATAAATGTTTTTCAAATACATTTTAGTATATTTGTTTTTCACTAGGGTTGATATACGGATTTAATGACGGTTAGGAATTGTAAAACATAAATGTCATTTCATTTTAATGGTGAAGTTCTGGCAATCACAGAATTAATTCTTTTTTTTTTTTTTTTTACTGTAAATGACCTAAAAATGACATGAGTTGAACTAATGCTCTATATCCAGTACACATACAACCTTTCCTTGCACATGTCTTTTTGAGTCTGACTGTATGAGATATTTGTAGTCTTTCTGTATATTCTCAAGGAGAGCGATAAAAGGAGGGACCCAAATAGAAAAACAAACAAACACAATTGAACTGTGCTGGATTGTGAGTTGTGATCTTTTTCCCCTAAAGCTTCTTAGAACGTCTGCTCTAATCCCAACATTGTGCTAATCACATCTGACGTTTACGGTATGTATTAATGGTTATGCAGCGTCTGACTGCTATTTAGATCCTCGCCAACTGAACCCTGCTACTAACCGTCACTAATCATCAGTGGTGGTTAAGGGTCAACAACACCCATGAAAAGTTGTGAAATGCAGAGTAAAGTACTCTACCGGCTAGAATGCCTTATGAAGAATTAATGTGTTAGTATGATCGTAGTGTAGTGATATAGTTGTGAATTTGCCTCCTTATCAAGGAGACGTTGTGGCCTCGTGGAACTATTCTTGCATTTATTACTGGAGGTCATAAGTTCAAATCTTGCTCGACTGACTGTCTTTTTTTAATGCAGCAATTAAAATTGCAGCCATTTGTATGGACATGTATATCAGTGATGAGGGCATGTTTTCATTGGACTGGAGAGCAGCCCACAATGAGCACTTGACAAATTAAGTCTGCCATTGACCACAGAGAATGATAATACTTCATGTTTTGGAAAGTTTTTAAAGGCTGGTAAAGTAAAATATCCTAAAATGGTTTACTTGATTTGCTGTTTTCATTAAATGTGAGTAGAGATCAGAAAATGTTTTCATTGTAGATTGCAGGGTCTAGAAATGTCTAGGGTAGTTTCAATATGTTACACAGAACTGATACTTGTGCACCAATTACATAACATGGTACATGAATATTTTTCCACACACTGTTTCTGAATTTAATTAGCACTGTGATTTGTCGAGCATATGAATAGTCTTCATGCCGTTCTAGACTGATCGGCCCACCAGCTCTCTTCTTTTACCACAGACCATGAAGCACTCACGTCTTCCCCTGATCTCCCACTTTCCTTCTACCTCTCCACCCACACAGTCACACATAACATAACAGGCACAGTCATTTTTAGAAAGCAGCTCTGAATATGAATCAAAGATGGCACCCTATAATCCCAGGGCAGATAAGTTTGAAATCCCCTGAGAAACGTGGCGTTCTTTTCACAGGGGCCAGATGGTGCTGCGAGCATTAATGCTATATCTCCAGTGTGTCAGTTGGAGACAGAGAGAGACAGAAATCCCGTAAAGCCTGCTTTCACCCTTGCTCGTTCATTCCATCACTTTTGGATTTCACTTATCACATTTAGTTATTGCCGCAGACCTTAAGCCTCACATATGATCACATATTTACCTATTTATCACTGTTTGTCCAACTGAATGTGTCTCTGGGGCTTACGGGAGCTTTTATCTGACCCCATTTGTTGCCTTTTCTATGATGTTGGACTGGTTATAACCGCAGTGCCAATTTTTGCTGTCACTGGTGCTTTGTGACTGGATTGTAGTTTGTTTGTCAAGGTTGATCACAAGTGTGTTGATGTTTGAGTTTATCTTTCAAGGTCAACTCCTACTGAAGTGTGTAATTTTTGTGCCTCTTGCAAAGATTATGACTCAAACACTCTCCCATCTATCATTGGTCAGCCAATAGATGAGAGCTGAGCTAATGTCACTGTGTTGGGTTGGTTTAGATACTCAGAGCAGCCTTTTGATATTGTCAAAGTGTTTACACTTTAGGGAAATCAACCTGCGAATGATTTACTTTACAGTTGTCTCTGCGTATTAAAACCACTCAAGCTCAGGGCGTTTTTTGGTATTTTCGCCTAAATTTAACATACTCAAATTCAAATGTTTACCCTGCACACATACAATGGAGGAAATGAAAAAAAATGGTTTCATTGTAAAGAAAACCCTTTGAACTACAAAATATGAGTGTAATTCTTTATAAATAACATTATATACTTTTCAAATATTACTATAAACTCATTTTGGACCCGTATCCGGGTCCGCAGAGTTTAACTTTAAGATGGCATAGGTATGGAAGCCTGTTTCCACATCAGACTTAAAAATGGTTTATGAAATAGAAGTCGCAATTTGGAGAAAGTCACAACTGTGAAATAAAAAGTCACAATTAAGAGAAATAGTCACAATCAAAAGAAATAAAGTGAGATAAAATGGCAGTTATGAGGAAAGTTAAAGGGGTCATATGATGCTTTTTTAAAGATCATTATTCAACGGAGAAACTAGCAATTGTATTACAAGTTGTGACTATTTCTCCTAATTGTAATCACAATTGTGAGATAAAATGGCACAATCATGAGAAATAAAGTCACAAATACAAGATGTAAAGTCACAATTGTGAGATACAAAGTTTCAATTGAGAAATAGTCACAATCGTGAGAATTAGTCACGGTCACAATAATGAGAAATAGTCAATGACAAATAAAATGGCACAATTATGAAGAATGTTAAATTGCAATTGTGAGTGTCGCATTACAAGAAGAAATGTCACAGCTGTGAGATACAAAGTCAAAATTATAAGTAATAGTCACAATCATGAGAAATAACCAAAATTGTGAGATTGCACAATGGCACTATTATGAAGAATGTTAAATCATAATTGTGAAAGTCGCATATACAAGATGTAAAAGTCACAATTGTGAGATACAAAGTCTCAATTATGAGGAATGTTAAATCGCAATTGTGAGACAGTCGCATTGTGTGGTACAAAGTCGCAATAATGAGAAATAGTCACAGTTGTGAGATAAAATGGCTCAATTATGAAGAATGTTAAATCAAAATTGTGCGACAAATTGTCTCAATTACAAGAAGTAAAGTCAAGATTGTGAGACACAAATTCAGAAAAATGTCAAATTGAAATTGTGATATAATATAATGTCACACATGCAAGATACAAACTTATAATAGTCACAATCATGAGAAATAACCAAAATTGTGAGATAAAATGGCACAATTATGAAGAATGTTAAATCACAATTGTGAGGAAGTCGCATTATAAGATGTAAAGTCACAGTAAAATTGTGAGGTTCAAAGTCACAGTAATAGTCACAATTATGAGAAACAGTCACAATTGTAAGATAAAATGGCACAATGAGGGATGTTAAATCACAAGTACAAGATGTCGCAACTGTGAATATTAAAGCTGCGATTATGAAAAAAGTCACAATTGTGAGATACTGGATAAATTACAAGAATTAGGTTGTGTAAAACAATTTTCGATTCATTGCAATGATTTTATTTTCTTGTATCTCTTGCATATATTTGTATGTGAAGGTTTATGCACACTTTGGTTCTATGAAGCACTTTGTCAAGGTTGGGTTAGAAGTTGTTACATAAATAGTTCTAGTAACTAAAACAATGATCAGTTTCTGTCTCACTCCCTCGTGTCCTTCACATTTTTTGGGCTTTGTCTCAGTGTTTCCTCATCATTGTGTGTGTATGCGTATGAGAGTCAAACCTTTCCTGACCCTGGTGATGGCAGATGCGGGCTCTTGACGTGAACTCCCGTGCCAGCCGGGTGGCAGGGTTGGAATGTGGCGACCTAGAGAGCCACAGCGGGATAAGAGTATCAACATGGCACGTTCTCCTCACGTTGGAAAAGCTGCACAGAATGTCAGCATTGACGTTAGTCTGGGGGCTGATCTCTCTTTTAGATTTCATTTACATGTTTTTGGCTTCTTTCTCTCTTGCTGGAGCGTGTGGGTGTAAGGAGGTGGAGGGTGGGTGAGGTTATGGGTTGGGGATTTCAGCCAGAGAAAGAAAGACTTGTCTGTGTAAACCAAGGCTTGCTATATAATGTGGAATTTTTTCCAAAGTGTCGTAATTCGTTCAAACTTTAAAAAATAGTTTGGATTCAGAATGATTGTAATGTGAACTTACTCGCTGCCCAAGAACCACAGGCCTTGACCTCTGCTCCTGGCTGACCTATTTCCATCTGGTCACAAACGGACAAACTTCATTACTCTTGTTTATGTACGTGATGTAAACATGGACAGACTGTAGGCTAAATCATGGTATTAGATTATGAGACATCAGGTGTTTGTATGAAACAATCGTTGTAATTCTGGAAAAGCATAGTTCATTACTGTGAAAGGGTGCCCTGAATCAGATTAGCACGGTCTGTAATCCTACTTTAACATGATAGACTGAAAAATGTGGTGAGAGAATTTAAAACTTGGACATTTTTACTATAACAACAGCATTGTCCTATTACAAGACATAGATACTTACCATTGTGACTGCATGTTGATTTTGATTTGAACTATTGACTGTCTTTCTGTCCATTTGTTACTGTCACTTACTGGCTACATTTCTTTCTTTCTTTCTTCCTTTCTTTCTTTCTTTCTTTCTTCATTTATGGAAGGCCTAAAAACAAGTAAAAATATAATTGTGATATAAACCTGTAAATTTTACAGTATAAAACTAATTTACAAACAAGAAAAATGCTATTTAAACCAGTAAATCCAACAATGCACAATACTACTAAAATCTATTTTTTACCTACATATACTGACATCCACTATAATATTGCAACTGGTAAAACAGGAAGCCACATGAAGAATCATGAAAAAGTTAATAACAAGTAGCTTTTCTACAAGCTGAATTATACTAGTGTACAGAAGGTGCACGGAGTCATTCACGCAAATACAAAACACCATCATCATATCACATATGGCACTAAAATAATGCAATAAACATCTATTAAACAACAGAAGATGTAACAAAACCCAAATGTGCATAACTGATAACAAAAACTCTTAAGAAACAGAATTATTTAAACAAAATACTTTCAAATGTGAAGTGTCACCCAGGGATTTCAGGGATTTACAAAGTTTTTCACCAGATATTTTTGACCATTGTTTCTATCTACCAATTTTGCATATGAATTCTAAAAATGTACATAAGAAACTTGCACATTTATGCTTGCAATAGTCGTTTTTTTTATATACTGTAAGAAGATGTAAATAAACTATAATGGAAACACATTAACTGAATAAATTCCTTGATGCGCATTGAAAACTGATGTGACTTTGCCTCAACAGATCATGTGATTGGATAACTGAACTAATCAGCGCACACCATCTTAAATGCAATAATTTTGAAATGTCTGAGCCAAAGTCTGTCATCAAAATGATTTGGTTTAATCATTTTATAATAACGACTGCATTCCCAAACATCAGGCATCTGAATACAAAATAACATGACAGCATTTGTTATTGTATTTCATTTGCATGCTCTGAGGCACAAGTCATTTTATTGTGTAGGAAAAAAAAAAAGAGCCACAGTCTTCCCCAGTTGCAGTAACTTTTAATTTTATTATTGATATTATGTGCCAGTTTCCCAGGAAGTGACGATTTCTTTTCTCTGGAACACATGGGATGGAAACAGTGCTTTATCCGCAAATGTTTTATGCCATATTCTAGATTTGCTCAAACATTTAATTCGTAACTTTGGATGGAAACCGCTATAGTTGCATAATTTCACACTGACCTTAATTATTATGATCATTATTTGATTATAATTCTTAATTTGCTATAATTCTTTATTTGATTCACATGAACATTTTAGGTGTTTGGAATGTTTCTCACATATGGGTCAGTTTATGAGGATCCCACATTCGGATCAATGTCTTATATTTAACTAATGTTTGGCCAGTTTTACTGTATATAGAAATGTTAGAAAAAAAAAAAAAATCAGATTTGAATGAATAAATGAATGAATATCTTTATTGTCATTGTACTAGTACAACAAAATTGAATGCAATCCTTTGGGTGCATAGTGTAACGGAATAAATAAATCAATAATCTAATAAATAGTAAACAGATGACAGGATCTGTAACACAATATTACACACAGAAGACGTCTCACATTCAACAGTCGGTTACACGACTCATATTCAACCGTACACAGCATGTTCAGTTAAGTTATTGCAGTATTCAAAACAGATGACTTAAGCATGAAAGAACTGGTAATCTCACATACGACAGGACTGCACAACTCATTCAATATTGCACATAATGATCAGTTAAGTTATTGCAGTATTTAAAACAGATATGGCTTGGCATGTAAACTATTAATCTCACATTCAACAGAGATGAACACTTCATCTCTACAACACACATGATGTTTAGTTTACATTTCTGCAGTATTCAGAACAGAAATAGCTTTGGCATAGAAACTATTCCTTAATCTGTTTGTCCAAGATTTTAGAACCCAGTACCGTCTTCCCGAAGGTAGCAATTCAAAAAGATATTGTCCTGGGTGAGATGGATCCTTGAGAATTTTTTGCGCTTTCAAGAGGCAGCGGGAATTGTGCAACTCTTCCATAGAGGGGAGGGGACGACTGATTACCTTCTGGGCTGTGATGATCCTCTGGAGAGCCTTCCTTTCCGCATCAGTGCAGCTGGAAAACCATACACAAATGCAGTATGTCAGAATGCTCTCAACAGAGCAACGGTAAAGGACAAGGTTTTGTGTGAGCGGGTAATTCTTGACTATTCTCAGGAAACGCAGTCTATGCTGTGCCTTCTTGATGAGAGTAGTGGTGTTGTCCTCTATGTGTGTAACGAATCAGTCCACTGAAGGCGAGCGTAGTGAGAACCCAAGTGCAGTTTTATTTACAGTGTGATCCAAACAT
>NW_015542555.1:61737-62960 GCF_001515605.1 Sinocyclocheilus anshuiensis
AAACAAAGAGGGTCACATGACATGAATAAAAAAATGGGAAACAAGAAACATGACCTAGACAACCAATCAGAACATGACACAATGAACAAGAGAACCAATGGCATGAATACATGAGGGCAAGGGAAGCATGACACAAACAGGGAGCATGACTAAACTACAAAATAAAAGACATGAAAACATGAACAAGAAACAAAACCCAAACCCCACATTACATATCCCCCCCTCTAAGGGCGGCTCCAGACGCCCAAACAAACACCAACAAAACCCAACAAGTCCAGGAGGGTGGTAGAGCAAAGGCGGAACAGGGGGAGGGATGGAGGGCCAGGCCCGTGAAGCGGAACAGGCAGAGCAAGGAGCCATGGCGGAGCAGGCAGAGCAGGGAGTTCATGAACGGCCTCCATGGCCGTAACAGGACAGACAGTGAGTTCATGAACGGCCTCCTTTGGCCGTGGCAGGACAGATAGAGAGTTCATGAACGGCCTCCATGGCCGTAACAGGACAGGCAATGAATTCATGGACAGCTTTCTTAGTCATGACAGGGCAGAATGTGAATTTGTGAGCAGAATCTGTGGCCGTGACAGGGCAGACAATGAGTTTGTGAACGGCCTCCATGGCCCATGGCGGAGCAGGCAGAGCGGGGGGCCATGGCGTAGCAGGCAGAGCTGGGGGCCATGGCGGAGCAGGCGGCCATGGCGGGTCAGGCAGAGCAGGCAGCCATGGCGGAGCAGGCAGATCGGGCAGCCATGGCGGAGCAGGCAGAGCGGGCAGCCATGGCGGTGCAGGCAGAGCAGGGCGGCTGGGTGATGAAGGCCACTGGTCATGGACAGGAAAGGCCTCAGGAGCAGATTCGTGGATAGGAGAGGACTCTGGAGCGCAGAGCGCAGTAGGAGAGGCCTCTGAGGCAGACTCGTGGACAGAAGAGGCCTCAGGAGCAGACTCGTGGACAAGAGAGGACTCTGGAGCGCAGTGTGCAGCCCACACACTCAAAATGGCGATCGCCATTACAGGAAGGGCAGCAGAGTGTTGCATGACCTCTAAGATGGTGGGGTTTGAGAGCGCTGATGTTACCGGGATGCCTGCAGCTCGCACCGACATCAGAGGTGGGTCCATCACACTAGCAATCAGTCTTTTCAGTCCAAGACCAAGCTCCGTGTCCGACTCAGGCGTGGCGGCCATCTTGGCCGGGGACTCAGGCGTGGCGGCCATCTTGGCCGGGGACTCCG
>NW_015542555.1:64172-77435 GCF_001515605.1 Sinocyclocheilus anshuiensis
GCCTCTGTGGCCGTGACAGGGCAGGCAGTGAGTTCGGAAGCGGACGGCACCACCTCAGGAGGTTCTGCAATGGATGCCACCACCTCTGGAGGTTCTGCAGCGGATGTTACCACTTCTGGAGACACAAGAAAGGCCCTTGGAGCAGACTCGTGGATAGGAGAGGGCTCTGAGACAGACTCATAGGCTCTTGTGTGGCGGCCATCTTGCAATTAAGCTCTTCAATGGCGGCCATATTGTGAAGAATCTCCTGAGTAACCAGTATGATGTGAGCAGGCTCTGGCTTGGCAGGCGTGACGTGAGCAGGCCCTGGGGTAGCAGACATGACGTTAGCATGATGACTGAGGGCTTTGGAGAGGTGCTGTGTTCCTCCTCCACGACACCCGCAGTGAAGGCAGAGCCACTCATTCGCAGAGCAAAGTCTAAATATTGTTCAAGAGACCAGTGTGGGGTATTGCATGGCATTAACTGTGATATGTCATGAGATAGTCCAAAACGGAAAGTGTCCTTGCAATGTGAACGCCCAGAAACCATAAGTCCGAGACCCTCTCCACACAGTCACCTCTGATGAAAAGAGGCTGAATGTCTGTTTTCTTCCTTCTGAAGTCTATGAGTCTATATGTTCTATATGTTCCTATAGAAGTTCATATGAGTCTATGATATTTGTGTCACATTCATCTGCGTAGTGAATGAAGCCTTTCAGTTTGTGTTATGTCTTTCATAGTTGTTTTAAGCATTTAACACATGCAGTAGGTGTATGTGGATTTGTGTGTACTGTATGTGTATTTATGTGTTGTTCCCTGGGTTTGATTGAGCATGTGTAATTGTTCGCCTGTCAGCCAGCCCTCTGCATTCTCTTCTACAGTTCTTTTGAACTGCGCCTTGCTGCCGTTGCTCTCCACGGGGAACTTTGAAGCCCAAAGACAAATGAAGTGTTTGTTTGTGGAGGATATGCAAACACACACAAAAAGTCTTCCTTTGTAAATAAATGCCAGCCCCGAGATATAGGGCCTTTTGAAACTACACTGAAAGCAGTTGACAGTCTGCTGTTTAGTGGTGCTGATTGTGCAAGAATAGTGTTGAATTGTGTAGAAAAGCCATGTAGGTTATAAATTCAATAATTCTGTGATGTTTCTAATACACTTCAGCATTGTGGTAGATATGGCATCATACAGTGGATGTAAATGGACCTTGCATGTGCGAAATGTCCCATTCTCCAATGCTGTCCGTGTAAGGTGAGTGCCTTCATGGATGTTCTTCAGAACTTTTAAATAATATCCTCTAGGGTTTTCAGTGTAATAAGAAATGTAACAAATTCAGTTAGTTATGATATGCTGGTTTAATAGCTCACATATTAATCACATATTAATGGTAACATGAATCAGTCCTGCAGCTTAAACAGAAGAGCATGGTGCTGGCAACACCGAGGCCATGGGTTCGATTCCCAGGGACAGCAAGATAAATAAAATGTTTACTTTAAGTACAGTATAAATCACTTTGGATAAAAGCGTCTGCCAAATGCATGAATGTAAATGCAAATGTAATCATTATTTACTGAGAAATACCCCATTACTGTGGAAGATGAGTGAATTGTTGCCACACTTTAATGAGTAACTCTGTTCAAGCATTCATGATAACACAATCTCATTACTAAATTTATGTACAGTTGATTTTAAAGATTCATTCCTTTCATTTTATTCTTTAAAAAAAACTGCATTTAACCAATTCAATTTCGCTAAATTAACTGGAAAATTGCCTACATCAGAATTTAGTTTGCAATTATATAAGAATATTTTCACACCCGTTTCTACTTTTTTAAATATGTTCATTGAATTAAATCTAGAGCAGTCTAATTATGTGTGCATTTTATACATGAGGCCTGGACAAATAACCAAACACTTGCAGATTCGAATTTCCCCATTTATTAACAAAGTGGTGCTATGGTGTAGTGGTTAAGGTTCAGGGCTTGTGATGGGAAGTTTGCTGTTATGATCCTCACAAAGCGTGACCCGTGAACAATCACCATTGTGCCCTTGAGCATGACACTTAACTCCAGGATGCTCCAGGCTTGTCCCTCTAATAAGTTTATGGTACTGCTCTATGGCAACATTGTGAAAGTCACAGAAACGAATTCCACCATAAACAGGTTTCATGCTGTGCTAAATAAATACAATAAAGATTCTATAACCATTGTACCCTTGAGCAAGGCACTTAACCCCAGGTCATTAAGGGGACTGTCCTTGTAATTTAACATGGTGCTGTGGCGATGTCAAATGAGTCATTGAAGCAGACTCCTGCAGTGTGGCATAGTATGGTATTGCATGAGACAGTACAGTAGATATGTAGTGGTGGTGGGTTTATCCTTGATAACCTGTGTGAAGTGAATACATTTCCATGTGGTTTCATGGATATTTTGGGAGAGGGCTGCCAAATTAAGTTTGGAGAATTGAATACAAGTAGATGTGCAGCTGAGAGCTCAAGGGACAAAGAACAAAGCTTGAGCTTAAAACATTATGCTGGGATCAAATATCCCACTGAGCCATTGTGTAAAAGACAAAATCCTTAATTGTATCACAGGTTTTTCCAGTGTAGACTGCATGTCTATGTGAACTTGTCATCAGATAGTAAGAGTATGAACCAGAGAATTCAGTTCAAAACAAGAACTGCACAGGACCTTTTTAAAGTAAATCATCAATTCACTTTTGGCCAAGTGACTGGGAAGGGAGAAGAATGAGACCAGGGCATTGACAAGCCCAATATAGTAGGCTCCAGTCCAGACATAGAGATGGAAGTGTGCCTGGGTTTCAGAAACGGTGACTTATTCCTTGCCAAAGGACTGATGGTTTGGACTGTTATTTTGAAGGTTTCCTACACAGGAATGGCCATCCTGGATTTCTCAACCCTGTAATACATATAAAAGGTAAAATATTTGTAATTGTCATTGATTAATGTCTTGGAATGGAAACATGGATCCTGCTTGTGAACGTCCCAACAGAATGTTGGAAAAGCACTTTTCCAGGGGGACCACCCAAAATCAACACCATCCAGTCTTCTCCACACCTAAAGAAGAGTACAAAACAGGCTTTTTGGCGCTGAATCAAACAAGACAAGATGCCAGATGGAAAGATATGCATTGCAAGACTTACCCACCAAAAGCCAGTTGTCCCTGCTAAGCGTAAAGTAGTGTTGTGCTTGTAGTGTGTATTAGTAGAAAGAATGAAGGTTGGTGAAGAGTGCTGTGTCACACAAAGCCTAGCATGTGTCTAGAGTGCCAAAAAACTATCAAAATTTTGAAATGTCATTGTAGGCTCCTTTAACTTTTAATGACCAGAAGCAGAGATCGCCTGTTGCAGCATGAAGGAAATATTCTCTGGCTCCAGAGGCCAATGCACCATATTATATTTGATCTTAAGGTACCACATGATTTTGTCATTTTTATTCCAAGGACTCTACGTGGTCTATTTAAAGTTGTCCCAACACTGAAAGCCCTAGTTGACCTGTCAAAGTTGTCCCCTTTTAAAGGTTACGTCTTATGGCTTCCCCAAAACTCAAACCTTGATTTCAACTTCAACTCTTGGTTTCCCTGCTGAACCACTCATCCACTGCTTTTCCCAGCTGTTTACTCCAATTCACACTTTCACAGTGTTTGTGATTCACACCTTGACTAAAGTGACTCCCAAAGCAATTTGGGAGCTTCATCACGTAATGATGTGTGACAGGTAAGTTCCTACAGCAATGAAGCCACTAGAATGAGTGGCAACAACTGAATTCCACAACATTTGACAGACATGGGCTCTCCTTAAGATATTCTGTAGAAGGTACACCTGTAGATTAAAAAGAGAAGTCACCAGGTGGAGCCAAACTAGCAGTCTTTTACTCCCTATAACTTCTTGGCTCCATCCCAACTGGGATTGACTGTAGATATGTGGAGGATGTCCACTATGAAAGAGCAGTAGACTGGACAGTCATCAATAGGTATAGATATATGAGGACCATTCCATGTATAAGTACCAACAGCGTTGGAACTAAATTCTGTTTTAAGGTCTTGAGAGTGAGGGGAGGTAAGCATCATCATGATTGGCCGGATTATAAGATTAGAAGACAAGCTTTTCCAGATCTTTGGTAATTGGTTTTTGTATGTTTATTGGAGAAGCTCAAAACAAATTACCAATTAGTGCCAATTTAGTTAAATAATCTGTATTCTTATTCAGGTTTGTCACATTGTCTCCTGGGTTTTGAAGTGTATGAGACTTAAGAGGCAAGAATGGTTGCTCGAGGTTTAATGATTCTCTGGTTTACATCAAAAGTTTGATGCAGAAGGCCTCAGGTTCCACTCATGCCCACAGCAACTGCCTCTCCATAGAAGGTCTTGGAAGGACTTGTAATCGAAGTTGTTTACCCACAGAGACTTCATGTTTATCTCTGTCCCATCCATTATTTACTCAGTCTGAGCTATAGATCTTCTGTGCTGGATGCCCTGGGGAAATAGGAGCTGTTCTTTGAGTTTGGCTTGACTGATGAGTCTACATTTATTATCATCAGCATAACTAATAAAAGGGAGGACTGCTCTGATGATGACTATGGGTAATGGAGGTCCACTTGTCTGGTAATTAATTGTTGCCATTTATTTGCAGCTCCCTAATGAGCGCTTTAGATTATTTGTGCAGAACAGTGGATGAAGGAACAGGATAATTCAAAGCAGCGGTAGTGATTTAGATGTCTGTGTTTGTGTCTGCTTGTCCCCAGGGAGGCGGTTTGAAAGCTTGTGCCTGAGCATTGCTCTTTGGATCAGGAACTTAAAAAAAAAGAATTGTCAGCATCTATGGTGCTAGATCTGTATGTAATACAGACTGTATAGGTGTATGTGAATATATGCAGAAACATATGTCCAACAGTTTCACACTTAACTCGTATTTTGCACAATATGCAACATTTACAAAGTTGTGTGCACAGAGGCATAACTTGATAACAGCAGTTTTTCAAAAACTTAAGAGCAGAAGACTTTTCAGTTTTCCATTGAAGATAGTTGACAGGTTACCTTTTAGTTGCATTGTATTGTGCACAATCACAACTGTGATTTTTTTTTTGTGACTTTGTGTGCATCTCTGGGTATGAGAATGGGTCACAATAGTTAACCAATTGACTATCCCAGAGACTGCCAAGTTGATCTACATTGTTTTCATACATTTTTTTTTTTTTGGTAGTTTCATGTTTTAGCAGCAGCATTGTAATTAGCGAGCTGACAGCTTGCTGTTTTCATGGTAAAACTCTCTTGACAAATTTGCATATTCAAATTAATCCCATTTAAAGTACTGCTGCTACAGCCATACACATTTAGACAGACGTCTTTGATTGCTGGATTGTTTCTTTCTTGAGTGGGACCATGTTGATGCAAGAATGCATTTGATGTAAATGTCCCCTAAGAAATGTGTCATGTGAAAGTGAACTCTCTGTAGACCTATTAGTCAACTGGTCATTCAGTCAACCCCCCGACTAGTCAATTTTGAAAATGTGTCGTTTTGCAAATCCCTAATGCTTGAATTTTTGTATGTTTGTCTCTGGGTATGTTGTATGAATAATAACTCATAGTGCCACTTTTTATGGTAATCAATCTGAAAATAGCTTACCTACAGTTTGTTATGGTTCTTTGTACAGTTATAAGAGCAAGTATTTTAACAGAAAATAATTTTAATACATTTAAAATTCAAATGATCTAAGCCTTTTTTGCAAAACTCTGGATTTTTTTTGGCTAGTCTGTACTTTCTCTGTGTGTTTTTCCTAAAATGAATGCTTGAATTCACTCACTGATGGTCAAACATTGAGGAAAGATCACTCTTAATGACAAAACCATAAACAGACCACCACAGCCAGACATGTAAACAAAACTGTTTTAAAGAGTTCACATTGAACTGTAAAGTTCTATGATCCTCTTACTCTAGCTTGCACGCACACACACACACACACACACACACACACACACAGGAGAGCTGGAAGATAACAGCTGTGACAATGTGTGATAAAGAGCTGGAAGATAACAGCTGTGACAATGTGTGATAAAGCAGACACTGTTTACAGGCAGTGGTAATCCTGATAGCCCTACTAAGCAATGCTGAAATCCCTGCCGATTTGTGGTGACCACATCGCTGGCTCACTCACTCGATTAAAAAGGAGTTTGAGCACAGCTGCTTTGTAGACTCGTGGAGTTCAGGCTGGAGGTTATTTTGGTCTGACTGCTAACCTTGATAAGTAGTTTGAGTTGAATTTCTCCCTGTAAGCTTTCTGGCCTAGCATGACCTCCTGGCATAGTGGGATCGTGGGCATCAGATAGGAGCTTTGCTGACGATATCTCTTGAGTATTAGATAAGGAGCACTCAACAATCCTTTTGGCCTTATATTCCCCACTGTTTTCTCTCAGCGCATTTATTGAGGCATATGACATTGTTATGCTGATAATGTCTTCTGTGGATCTGTCTATTTAGACTGTGATGCATGGAAGCCCGTTTCCGCCACTAAAAAAAAAAAAAAAGTAATTGCGAGTTTTTATCTCACAATTTTGACCTTTTTTCTTGCAATTATGAGTTTACATCTCACAATGAATTGTGATACAAACTCGCAATTCTGAGAAAGAAATCAGAATTTTGAGTTTATATCACGCAGTTCTGAGAATAAAATGTCAGAACTGCAAGTTTGTATCATGCAATTCTTACTTTATAAGTCACAATTGCAAGTTTATATCTCACAAAATTCTGAAAAAAACAAAAAACATAAACTCGCAATTTGCGAGAAAAAATATCAGAATTGTGAGAAAAAGTCACAATTACCTTTTGTAATTTTTTATTCAGTGGTGGAAATGAGCTTCCAAAGTAATGCAACTGAAATGGAAATTGGCCTAATTTTCTTCATTAATACATGTCATTAGTCCTATTGTTGATGATTTGTTGGTCCATATTAATAAAAAGCATTAAGGTCAAAGTATACTTTGTTTTTGTATGTGTACACGTCTTTCAAACTCATACTCCATTTGATAACGTGCACAAATGTAGGTGGTCAACACATGCACTCTAGAAAGATTCATCTTTGTCCAATGTCTGTGCTATTTTTCTCCAGAAGTTATGACCGATAAAAATGTCTTTGTATTCTTTGTACGAGGACATTTTTGTGAAAGTGGGCATCTGTTGTTGTTGTGGTCTACACTATTTTGTTGTTGTTGTCAGGTCTTTTTAGTTTCATTTTCTACTGTGAAACAATGTGCTGCCACCTTGTGGAACAACTGATTAGTGCAAAAATAAAAAAAGACTATGCAAAACTTAAAAAAACATAAAAACTATGCACTTAAAGAGAATACACTTTCATGACTACATTTCTTAACAGACTTAAGTACACGTTTAAGTGCTCTTTGTAATAAAGTCAAATTATAAGTTTTACTTTAACTCTGTCCCTGCCATTGATGGCTTTCCATGTTTTCACTGGTCGATCCAGAAAATGGTATAGAAAAGCGCCAGCTTTGGGGGTGTTGATGGAAAATGATCAAAAATGCTGGCGATGGCTGGCAACTTTTTAAAAAGCACATGTAAAATACTTGACTATAATTCTAAGTGTAGTGTGTTAAAAGTTGTTAAAAATGTACTAAATTGCATCATCATTACATATGTGCAATTGCAAATATATTTAAATACATTGCATTCAAGTTTTAATACATTTCCGTTATAAATACTGTTTTCTAAGGTGTACTTCCTTTTCCCAAGGGCAAGGGCTTTCGCCAAAATGTGATCCACTGTGACCTCTGATCAACATCTGGCGTCATTCTGATGCAGAAAGCCCATTTTTCACAATCCGGAAAAAAATCAAGTATCTCCCTACATTTTTCCTTGTTGAATATTCTGTTTTCACTCATTTAATGCTATGTAGAAAAAAGATTGGTAGTGAATGCATGTTAACTTTAAGTGCTACATTAAGTGCTCTCCTTTATTCAGGATTTAGGATTGTTTTTTTTGTGGGGGGTTTTTATATTAGTAATCATAGATTAGCTGTAGTATTTGTAGTGAAACCACAGATAAAACAGTGACTGTGTTCTCGTTATCTTGATTAGAAGGGAACATCAGTATTTGTTTTGAAAAATAGTAGTTATTGTCATATTGCCATAGTTAACCATAAAAGATGATTTAGTATGCTACCGCAGGTTAGTTTTCACAGAGGTTGTCTTTCTCTACATGTACATATTCGCACATACAGAATGAAATAGAGAGGTGGGGTGGAGAAGAGAATATTGAGATGGTCTTAGCTGGTGTGTGTTCCTCTTTTACTGACTTTACATTTTAATAAGGTGGAGGATTAGCTTAATGTCTGTTTCATCTTCAGTGCTCACAGAGGGGGCAATTCAAGCCTTTTCCATGCGTTGCCATGGTGACAGACTTCCAGCAAGCCTCTAACTGTAATCTCCAGTCAAAATGTTTGCTTTTGTTTCGTTGGCAGTGCCTTGTTCACCATGACAGCTTCTCGACTGCTAGCGGGTTCGAAAATGTGTGCCTGTCTGTAAAAGCCTCACAATTCAGATTTTTATAGAGGCTGCCATTTGGAAGCTGAAAGAAGAAAGAGGACATATTTTTAGGCCACAAATGAATAATTGTGGTTGTGTGTCAGTATTCAAGATGGAGCAGACGTTTCTGCTGCCTCTTTTCACTGTCAGAGTTTATTTTCTGATCATTGCATTGTATATGCTCACATGTGTAAAAAAATGAAATGTGGAATATGGACCAAATGGTAAACAAGGATTTTATCCCAGTAGGTGATTGATGGTTGTAGTCTACAACAGGATTAGAGATTTACTACCTCTGAAAGTTGTTTTATTATGATTGAAGGTGTGTGTGTGTGTGTGTGCGTGTCCATTCATATTCTTGTTTTGATGTGACACCAATCCTCTGGAATGTGTTGAGTTGAAATCATCTTTGCTATCCTGTCCATATTTATGTGATGTAAAGACAGTTAAGCTGGTCAGCTAATGTAATCCAAATAACATTTCAGCAATCTGTTACATTTTGTGCTATACTGTACTCCACCAGCTGCCTACTGAAGGCAAATATTTCACACAAACAAGGCTGTGTAGACACCAGTCAGCAGACCCATATAAACTCCAGCTGAGCTGCATCTAAATGTGTTATGAAGAAAATACTATTGTGATTAATAACAGTTTAGGTTGCACAGTTCAGGAAAAGTTTATGCTGTGTGTGAGTATACATATTTATAAATATAATACACTGCGAAGATCTCAGATCTTTGAGGTATTTATTTACACTATGAATGTACTGGTTTTCATAATATGAATATTAAGTGAAATTATTGAATCAATTTTCAGTAGCCATTACTCAATTATTAATTATGTTTCTTATTATTATCAATGTGTAAAACATTTTTCCAAAAATTTTTTTGCGTGTGGAAACTGGTATACATTTTATTTATTTATTTATTTATTATGATTAATTAACAGAATTACATTCTACATTTTTAGGAGGACAAAGTGCTGCACAACAGGTGTACTGTTAAGAAAAATTGTGTGATCATTCCTTAAAAAATGAAGTTTAATAATAATTGTATTATTTGTAATAGCAGTATTACATTAAGATGTACTTTCTACTGTACAAAAGTAATATATTTCTGTCACAATTTCTTTGACGACAGTTTTTCTTAAATGAAATGGTCAAATACTCAAAAAGTGACTCTCAGAGCAGGTCTGGAGATGTTGTTCATGTGTTCATGTCCTCATTTAGTGGGAAAGCAGACACTGAAAACAGTGTGCGTCACCTGTGCATCAGTAAATGTAGTAAATGAAACTGCACGTCTGCGCCATTCATTCACACAGAGATACAGTATGCAGAACATGCAGGAATTGTATTTAAAGGGGTCATAGGATGCCCATTTTCCAGAAGTTGATATGATTCTTTAGGGTCTTAATGAAAAGTCTGTAACATAGTTTGGTTAAAATGGTAGTGTAAAAAACACTTTTTTTACCCTGTCAAACACAGCTCTTTTCAGATCAAGCCGTTTTTGTAGCATTTTCCTTTAAATGTTAATGAGCTATGCTGACCCCGCCCCTCTCTTCCCAGCTGCTCTCAGAGAGACTGTTCACTTTAGCCGCATTCATCGTGAAACTTGCTAATTAGCACATTATTAGGAAAGGCGATTTGCAAAGATTCTTTACAAAACATTGTACTCACTTCTTCTGTAGATGAGGCTGATTCATGAGTGATTCGCGCGAACACAGACGCATTTATGTAGATCGGGGGCGCATTCCCTTCAGAAACAAACATAATCCACTGCATCTTCAGCGGCTCAGATGTCGGGAGTAAATGACGACTGCTATGTTCATTATTACATCCAACAACAGAACGCCTCAATCGCTTAGGAGTCATTCTTGTCTAAATCTGCTCCGATGGTGAAACAATGGCGGACTGATGACAGCAGATAAAAAAAAAAAAAACACTGGGTGGATTTGTATCATTATAGGGTGGTTGTGTACACACACTGCCAACACACATTTCAGTTCAAATAACTGGTAAAAGTGCATGTAGCATCCTATGACCACTTTAAGTTTTTTTTTGCGGCTTAATATTCACAGACACTAGTCCATATTGTGATCTGATTTAGATTTATTAATCCAAAATTTGGCTAATTCCGCATCATTACGCATTATATGGTAAATTACATTTTTATGACTGGATTTCGTGATTTCGTCCGCGTTTTCCGCATCGCGGAAAATATAGGGCCCTGTATTACTTGTCTAATATCTACGATATAAACACTCACTAACCTTACATTTTTTAACTTTATTGTCAACATCTTAAACATGCGAATGTGTTAACACTGTGGTGTGGGGTAGAAGACTAGGCAGAAAATCTGATAGGGAAGCCATGTTTTCATAAAAAAGACAGGTCCCATGACTCTTATTTTGACATTTCATTCTATCTCTCATTGTACAAAAAACGTTTTTGTTGCCAGCATCCTTTCCCAGTTAATGCTCATCTGTTTTTCTAAACATAATCTTTGCAGTTAAGTGTACTCAGGAGATTGATTTTAGATTTAGCGTGTGATGTTGGATTATCTCAAGTAATATTGTTTGAAGTATTTGTCATCAGTGGTTTGCTATTGCATCATCTGGATGCGGGGCGGCGGTCTCGTCTCAATCATCATGTTTATATGTCTATATGATTCTCTGGGCTTGTTCAAAAACTCAAGGCAACAGCATTTTCATTTCATGAATGTTCAGACATTTAAAAGCAGTTGTGGGAATAGGACTATTATATAAACCAGATGTAGATGATTACATGTGGAATATTAAGGCAAGCGGAGAAATCAAATTTCTAATCTGCCTGAACCAATCAGCAAGCTTCATGTCAACCTTCAGTCACCCAGCATCCATATTCAGTTCCGTTTTCCCAGCCGCACCTGCTTAGAGACGTGTAATTCCAGCTTTTGACAGGTATTTATCTGAGGACATCATGAGTTTATTATGAAAGCTCAGTGGGACGCACACACACAAACACTGAGAGTAGGTCACTGGTTAGATGGCGTCTAAGATGATGGGAAATGATGAAATCATGCTTATAAGCTCAGAGCTCACTTTTAAGCTCTTCCATACCGCAATCTCTGTTCTGACACTGCTTGAGATTTTAATACAAGTTCTCCCATTCCACAAACCCGCTTGAATCGCTTATTGATCTATAGCCCAGCCTCTCTTTATCTGTCTCCGTGAAGGAATTAAACGCCTCACCTTGTCTGTCTTCATGGCAGCACAGCACATGTCAGTATTATTTTTTCCATGTTTGTGGCTGGTAGGTAATCCGTCTGAACAGATGTGTCCCAAATGGCATCTGCTGCACTCACTTCGCCTTATGTAACATGTTTGTGCCCTGAGAGAGCTATGAAGGGCTTCATGTGGTCTATGTGTGATATGATGGAAGCGGTTTATGGGTGCGACTCTGAATGTGTCCAACTGTGAAAAGACTCTAAAGCAACAAAAGTTCTAAAGCACCCTGCCCCTAAAAGGGGTCATATGCATCATGTCATATTATTATAATTAAAAATATATATATATTTAGTATGACTTTCAGTTTAACAGTTTAATTAATGCTGTGTTGTTATATTATTAAAAAAAAAATAAATAAATAAATAATCATACCCTCATAATAAGTATGTAAAAGAGTCAATGTGGGCGGTGTTATTTTAGTAATATGTATGTGTGTTATAGTATTAATCAATATTTTGAATTCACTTTTATTTTTATATTCTCATACAACATATAAAATTGCCATTTTTATTTTACTTGAAGTTTTAGTGATTTCATGTAGCATTAAAAAATTTTTTTTAATACATTTTTCATTTATTTTTATTTCAGTTTCAGTGATTTCAGTACTTCAAGTAAAATCCAGATATTTCTGATGAATAATATCAGAACAAGACTTTATTTATTTGTATTGAATGTTTTAATCATTGACAATCATGTCATTGTATGCAATTTATATGCTTACGCCAAAATTCTTAATTCAGCTCTATCAATGCATTACTGTTTAAGAAATTAAATTAAATATGTTTAACATTGCTATATTTCTTTAAGGCAGGTATTGCATTCATTAAAACTATTTTATTTTGTCAAATTAGTTTATTAATGTAAACATGATTTTAAGTGTAAGTGAAAAATGGTGTTAATGAGAAGGTGAGCATTAGCTTGCTGCAGGTTAGTAGCAAAACATATTTATTTATTATTAATAAGAATGCACATTTGAAAAAGAAAATATATTTATAGCAACATTTCAGCAGGTTCAATATAATTCATGTTAACACAAAGAACTGTAATGAATCAGTCCACTGAAGGCGAGCGTAGTGAAGAACCCATGTGCAGTTTATTTACAGACGTGATTCAAACATCCAAACATAAACCGAGACACAGACTTGACTTGACGAGGCATGAACAGACTTGATGAGGCACGGACAGACTAGACTCACCAACGGCAGGTTACAACTTCAATACACGACAAGAGACAATGGCAACATGATGGCTACTTATAGCAAACAAGAGGGTCACATGACAAGAACAAACCAATGGGAAACAAGACACACCACAAAAGTCCTGAACATAATCCTCAATAGAGCGATTACCTTGATGGAGGCGAACAAGATTATCTGCTGGGTTCATTTTTGTGGTCGTGTATTCTGTAATGAATCAGTCCACTGAAGGCGAGCGTAGTGAAGAACCCATGTGCAGTTTATTTACAG
>NW_015542555.1:77470-82904 GCF_001515605.1 Sinocyclocheilus anshuiensis
GAACCAATGGCATGAATACATGAGGGCAAGGGAAGCATGACACAAACAGGGACCATGACTAAACTCCAAAATAAAAGACATGAAAACATGAACAAGAAACACAACCCAAAACACCACATTACAAGAACATGATTCATTGTTTTAATCATCTGACAGCCCTTAAAAACACAAAACATAATAATCAATACATTGAGGTATACATTATATATGTACTGTACTGTATTTTTGCTTCAAATATTGATATACTATGTATGATTAATTTGATTATTAATCATTAAAGATAACACTTCATAATATTAAACTTTATAAGTTACATTTGTTAACTTTAGTTAATTAAATAGCAATCATCTTACAATGTTAATGTTGATTAATGTTACTTTTTACTAAAACTAACATATTTAACATTTAGGTATATTATGCATGAACATAAATTAACAGTGAACAACATTATGTATTTATTAACATAAACCTGATTAATACATGTCGTAAACAAACTGTTAGTTCAAGCAATGTGAATTTAACTGAACCATGAATGTTAAGCTGAATTACACCTTATTATTAAGATTTTTACAGCTCGCTTTCAGCAAACTTCTTCTTCTTCTTTTTTTTGCCCCATGTAAGTACCAGCTTTGAGCTCCTTGCAGCAGAATTTACATTATTTTTGAGATTGCTACTTTAAGAAGAAATAAAGAATATAAAATAAAGAAATGTAAGGATAAGCTTAAACTTTAAACAAAACTTAAAACAAATGAGCCATTTTTTATGTACAGGCTAAGATTCTACTGTGTTTTGTGGGTTGAATGTTAATTTTTGCAGTACAGTTCACAGCGATAGTTCATTGTTCATGAGAATTAGCAAGGGAGAGAAGAAGTTCCTTCAAGTGCATATACAGTAGAGCTCCTCGTCACCTTTCATGTCAGTTTGCTGAGAGAGACAAGTTCAAGTTCATTTTATTTGTATAGCACATTTACAACAGCCACCAGGCTGACCAAAGTGCTTTACAGAAGAGCAAGATTATACCACATACACAGAAAACAGACCAGACAAAAATGTAAAACAACCTGTTTAAAAATTACCATATCACAGTAGTCAATACACTAAGGAAAACAAATAGGTTTTTAGCAATGGCTTAAAAACAGACAGAGAAGGGGCCATTCTAATCTCTAAAGGCAGGGTATTCCAAAGTTGTGGCCCTGCCACCACAAATGCATGCTCCCCTCTACGCTTAAGCCTAACGTGAGGGACTATCAACAAAGCCTGGTAACAGGATCGTAGGCTTCTAGACGGAGTGTAGAGATAAAGAAGTTCAGAGAGGTAGACAGGGGCTAGGTTATGTAGGGATTTATATACAAAGAGGAGAATTTTAAAGTCTATTCTCTGACAAACCACCAACCAGTGTAGAGATCTAAGAATTGGAGTGATGTGTTCATGTTTACGACACTTTAAAAGCAGTCTGGCTGCAGTGTTTTGGACAAGCTGAAGACGCGCAATTTGAGACTTAGATACATCGCAATATAAAGAATTGCACTAGACGAAACGTAACAAACGCATGAGCAGCCATTTCTAGAGTTTTAGGTGTGAGAAAGCTTTCAATTTTAGACCGCAAACGTAGCTGATAGAAACTGGATCCAATAACAGAAGAGATATGTTTATCACATTTTAAATGCTGGTCAACAAGAACACCTAGGTTCCGCACCCGTGAGGATCTAAAATCGGATAAACTTTCTAACTCAGGGCTTATACACTGAGAGTTCTCATTTGGACCGAAAACAATTACCATCGGTCTTGTCTTCACTTAGGAAGAGAAAATATTGGGCTAGCCATGATTTAACCACCTCTAAACATTGCAGAAGAGAAGAACTGTTTCTTTTGATTGGTAGATAGATTTGAGTATCATCTGCGTAGAATGAAAAGACACACCATGTTTGTCATGGGAAGGATCCGAGAGAAAGCCAACGATGAGCTTTCAGCTTTGCGATGTATCCCCGGCGTTTGCCTCGTTTCCTCCTTCGCTTTCTCCGCGGGATGTTGAGGGGCCACCGGCGGATACAGTCTGGGATAACCGTTCGGAACGACTCATTCGTTTTGTCAAAGGAGCAGTCCATATCCGAAGTGTAAGAGTTCGTGAATGTGTCCACAACAGAGTTGCGGATATCCAAGAGTGCAAATTAAAAGCGTGTAGCAGTTTAGAGACAGAGTAACCAACCAGACAAGCAATTACGAGAGGTACAGACGGCATGCCGAATACACAGGCGCCATCTTTGACTCAAAGTTGACTGTATTTAAAGCACACTCAGGAGAAAGTGAAGTTTAAAGTAAGCCAGCTCAATTAGCAAGCTGGGTTAAGAAGGGCTGTAATGTTTCAGGTCTCAGAGCTTGTCTCTCAAGGCCTTATTGAATGCTCTTTTTTTCTTCTTCTGTTTTATAACTGGGTCACTTCTCTTCTCAGATGCCTGTGCGTGTTCTTGTCCTCCAGGGAGAGTTTGATGTTTTTTTTTTCCAGCAACCTTTGTCTTCTGTCTGCGAGACGCTGTTTCATTTCCTTGTATGCTTGCTTAGCATCCTCTTCTGACAACCTCCCTCACCCCGTCTCTCAAACTGACAGCTTTTGTTTCGTACAGTCTGATGTGCATGTCAGTATGTGAAAGCATCTTGATAGATGATCTTACTTTTTTACGGTTTGTCATTAGTATAATTTTTTTTATCATTTCATTCTCTCTCTAATAGCTGCTGTTGCACATAATGACATCCTTGGTCGTCCCATCAGCCAGTCAGATTTTAGGGTTGGGTTCAAGCTAGGCACTGGGACTTTGTTGAACATTTGTGTCAACCCCTTTTTTCCCCTCTCCTATTTTAGGGACAGATATTGGTTACGATTGTGATTCTAGTTTAAAATGCATATGCTATGATTCTGGATGTACTTTTTTTGTGTTTCTGTTGGTTTCATAGATAGATAGATAGATAGATAGCTTAATAAATAAATAAAATTAAAAGACATGTTTAAATTTCATCCAAATAATAATTAGTTAAAAATAAAAAAAATAATGTTTTAACCTCTTAAGACCCTGCGGCCTCATATGAGGACATTATATTTTTGTGAATTTCTCTGAGACTGTACATGCCACAGTTTTAAGTCTGGATGTCCTGCACAGAGCACATTCAGGGCATTTCAGAGATACTAAATGTTTCACTATGACCACTCCCTCTCCTTGGTCTTCAAAAATTTCTTAATTAATTTAGTGACACTCTTATGGAAATATGATAATATTTTGTAATTATCATTTAAATCTGACTAATTTTTAAACTGTGTGTCATAAATCAACATCTCAGGAAAATGTTATGGGGTTTCAAATCAAAATATGACTTTCTGTTACGAAACAGGACGTTGATTTCATACATGTCCTCATATGAGGACTAAAAGAATGTTTATTACGCATTTTGGGAGACATAACAAATGAACAGGGAAAGAAATTATATTTCTATATTCTATGAAATATTATATATTATTATGAAAATCTTGTCAATTATTACTCGCATTATTACACTTTTTTTCATTACATGCTGCCCCAAAAACAGATTAATATGCAAATTAGATTTAGTTTATAGATACATTGTATATAATGAGAAAACCCATTTATGGCCATTTTACACACATTTTGCAGAAAGAAAAATAGTATATTGAATCGTTCTGTTATAACATAGTTGAGAATCATCTTTATACAAAGTTTGATAAAAAAAAAAATCTTGAAAACTAAAAATGTATTGGTGATTTAAAAAAATCTATTGTTTTTGTCTATGCATGTTCATTCTTTTTATTTTTTTAAAGAAATTGAGTCCCGATGTCCTCTACCGAGGATATAGCATAACTTATGAATTAAATATCATTAAAAAATTTTTTTTTTTTTACATGTTTTTTTAATGCTCTAAACAATGTAAAGACATTAAAAAAACTTTTCCCTAAAAATCTTTTTTTTTTTCTTAAGAGGTTAAAACAAGAAAAATAAACTTAATATTTTCTCAAAACCAGGTAATTATTTACAGTATATACACTATCAGTCATAATAACTATATATAATTATTAATATTTAAAACTAAAAAGATTTAAAGATTTAAAACTTTTATTTTATTTTAAAATATATTTTAAAATGTAATGTATTCCTGTGATGCAAAAGCTACATTTTTTAGCATCATCCAGTATTCAGTGTCACATGAACCGTCAGAAATCGTTCTAATGATGATTTGATGCTCAAGAAACATTTCTGATTATTATCAATGTTGAAAACCGTTGTGCTGCTTCATATTTCAGTGGAAACATTTTTTTTCAGGATTCTTTGATGAATGGAAAGTTCAAAAGAACACCATTTATTTGAAATGGAAACCTTTTGTATTTTAAAAGACCTACCCCAAACCTTTGAATGGTATGGTAGTGTTTAAAATATTAAGCAGCGTAATGTTTTCAACACTGTAAAAATAAATAATAATAAAAAAAGTTTTCAAGCAGCAAATCAGCATATCAGAATGATTTCTGAAGGATCATGTGACACTGAAGACTGGAGTAATAATGCTGAAAATTCAGCTTTGAATACAATACATTTTAAAATATATTAAAACTAACAACAGTTCTTTTAAATTAAAATATTTCACAATATTACTGTTTTATTGTATTTATCAAATACATGTAATCTTGGTTAGCAGACGAGACTTCTTTCAGAAACATTAAAACAATCTTAAACTTTTGGTGTGCTGTATATATTCTAACTTGTATATATATAAGTTGTATATATTCTTTCAAAACATAATTTTGCTTCCTATTCATATTAAGGACATTTATATATTTTTAATGTAAAACAAGACAAAAATACTGATTAAAATAAAGTAGATTTTTTTGGGCATTGAATATATCCTATATCTTACCATACCGATATTACAATGCGCTAAACGTCAACATAAAGTGCAAATGAATTTAAGTACTGTGAGCATAACACCCACAATTCTGAAGGATGAGTCAAGATTTTCCTAAAAATTTTTTCTCGGGTCTTAAGAGGTTAATTTAATTCAATTAATAATTATTTTCTTACAATGTGAATACATGTCATTATCTCAGTCATTATTGATTCAAAGTAAAAGTATAAAAAAAGTTATTAAATATATTTTTTCAAAGTAACGAGTTATGTATTTATTATTTAAGATATTAATTATTTATTAATATGTGTCATGAAGTTTTAGGGGAATTATTTTGGCTAACCTTGCCATCAAATGGTGAAATTATCTTGATACACACTCTACCATTTAAAGTTTTTTTTTCGCTGCATATTGGTTGCACGACATGACATGGAGTTCTTCTAATTTCTTACAAAAATCATCTTTGTGTGTGTGTGTGTGTGTGTGTGTGTGTGTGTGTGTGTGTGTGTGTGACAGAATTTGCCTTTCAGTT
>NW_015542555.1:83997-102881 GCF_001515605.1 Sinocyclocheilus anshuiensis
TACAAAAATCATCTTTGTGTGTGTGTGTGTGTGTGTGTGTGTGTGTGTGTGTGTGTGACAGAATTTGCCTTTCAGTTTGTAGGACTGGTTCAATGTTCAATGTTCAATGGCCCTCATCTTCATCACTGATACTTTAAGTGACGCACTATGCTGCCCTCGGCTGTTTACTTTTAAGCCATGGATGAGACAGTCCTAACAAGTAAGTAAAGTGGCCCTTCAGACGTACGCTTGAAGAGCCTAAGAAGCCTTCAGTCAATCAATCAATATGAGAATCAATCAGTCCAGCAAAGCCGATCCACTGTCTTTAAGTATGCCGTACACCCCAGACCGCCATTGATCGCAAGTCCATTCAATTATGAATGTTCTACATCAACACTTTATGAACGTACAGTCTTTCAAAGACTCTGAGTACGAGTTGTAGCATTAAAGACTAATGATTGATTGCGTTCATTGTCCCTGCCAAGAAAATCTCATGCATTCAGATTAAGTCGGTGTTGTCAGACTTAAAGCGTATATATATATTACTTTCTTTTTCCCCCTTCCTTCAGAGCTGCCCATCCACAAATCCAAGCTTAGACATAAAAGGCATAGCATGGATTATCTCTTCCCTCTCAACTCTCATTAGCCCTTCGGCCTGCAAAAAAATTACAATTATTTTTGGTATGCGGGATATCTTTGATGAAGAATTTACTAGATTTTCCCCTCCTCTCTCCCTCTTTCTGGAGTTTGTCATGTGTTTATCTGCAAAACGGTAATGTTGGGAGAAAAATCCTCATTAATTTTCTAGCAGTGGGGTGCCTTTTGCTGGGTTTGCCGAACAGGGATGTGTAGGTCGGGGTATTGATCTGAAGCCCAACGCGGGCGCACTTGACTGACTGACTGCTCCGCTCTGGACTGCCTTTAATGCGAACGCGGCTCGGTTAGACTTCATTAGAGTATCTCTTCAAAGACACGTCCCCCCGCTCGCTTTCGCTAGCATGCTAATGCTCCGACATTATCTGTGAATACATTATTCTAATGGAATTGCTCATTTAACATAAACTGCTCGGTGGAGAGGGATGGAAATGCTGTTTATGTGTGAAAATAAATTATATATGGGCTATTCATGAGTGAATGAATTTGTGCTTTACTTGGCCATAACTCTCCAAATGGAATTGTGCTTGTTGAGTCGTGGAAAATTCCTGAAAATTTCCCTACATTAGTCTGCGGCGCTCATCCAAACAGGTCCCGAGTGTTGTTCCCCAACAAAGGGCATTTTGTAATGGAATTTTTGAACTTCCTGTGTAAGCCTGAGCTGTGTTGACGTGGAAGAGTTTTGAGATGCATACCACAGTTTGGCATACGCTACGCGAGGTTGAGGTCTAACGCCACGGGTTACGCAGGAGCTCCTCTGTAGACATGAATTATTTAGTACCAGTGCTCTTTAATTAATGATTCTTTGTATAAGCAAGTTAGAGTTTTTTCACTCTGTGAATTCACAGTGGGAAACCTGCCTTTTCAAGTTTTCAAGTGAAGCGTATTGATCGAAAGACTGAGAAAGTCTAGATTACTTGAGTTGGATTAAATTTAAAAGCCAGTGGAAATAATATATGTGACCCATATATTAAAGGTCAACATTACTTGTAATAGCCTTTTGCAGTTTTCTGTGTTAAAGCAGCATAAATGATGAATATCTTTACCAAAGAGAGGAAATGTTTGGTCTTAGTGTTGTGAAATACATTCAATTAAAAGGATAGCTCACCCAAAAATTCTGTCATCATTAATACTTCATAATTTTCTTCTGAGGAACACTATAATATAATATAGAAGTTTAATATAGAATATACTAATATATATTTAATATACTAATATAGAAGTTTAGCAGAATCCCCTGGGGGTCGTGTTTATGCAAACCGTATTTGGATATGCACAAATGCAAATATGATTTTTTTAGCAAATAATTACCGAAATATGACATATCAGATGAGTTGTATGAACAAAGGCCACTATAGTTTTTAATTTTTACATTTATTTTTATTTCCATTTTATTTTCAGTTTGCCTTTTCAGTTTAGTTTTTCTTTCTTTCTTTCTTTCTTTCTTTCTTTCTTTCTTTCTTTCTTTCTTTTTCTTCTCTTTAGTGTCTTTCTTTCTTTCTTTCTTTCTTTCTTTCTTTCTTTCTTTCTTTCTTTCTTTCTTTCTTTCTTTCTTTCTTTCTTTCTTTCTTTCTTTCTTTCTTTCTTTCTTTCTTTCTTTCTTTCTTTCTTTCTTTCTTTCTTTCTTTCTTTCTTTCTTTCTTTCTTTCTTTCTTTCTTTCTTTCTTTCTTTCTTTCTTTCTTTCTTTCTTTCTTTCTTTCTTTCTTTCTTTCTTTCTTTCTTTCTTTCTTTCTTTCTTTCTTTCTTTCTTTTTCTTCTCTTTAGTGTCAGTTTATTTTACACTACCGGTCAATTATTTGGAATAATTCTGATTCAGATAGTATTGTTTTTGAAAGAAGTCACCAAGTTGTTCACCAAGGCTGCATTTATTTGATCAAAAATGCAATAAAATGGGAATATTGTGAAATATTATTAGAATTTAAAAGAACTGTTTTCTATTTTAATATTTTAAAATCCAATTTATTCCTGTCATGGCACAGCTGAATTTTCAGCATCATTACTCAAGTCTTCAGTGCCACACGATCCTTTAGAAAGCATTAATTTCTGGTAATATCGGTATTTAGTGCATTTTTGATCAAATAAATACAGCCTTGTTGAGCATATTAATAATAATAATAATAATAATAATTTAATGAATTAAAATGTGTTCATTTTGATATGGATAATTATTAATCGTTGCTATTATTATGTATTTTTTGCTATTTTTATGTATTTTGTGTGTGTGTGTGTGTGTGTGTGTTTTGCTGCTTCATGTGCTTCACTTGACTATAACTCTCAAAATGGAATGGAATCGTTGACCAAATATTCATACCGAAATCAACAGTCAAAAAAACATATATATTTTTTTACTTATCCCAGCCATCTCGGTACATAGCAACATTGGCTCAACCAGTGAATTGAGTTTTGGACAGGGTTACCTCTATGTGTGACTAGTAGTAGATGAGGGGCATATTTTGGTAAACCTGTTTGAAACCAGTCATTATTTTCAATGGCGCAGAAGCCGCACACTTCACCTGTTAAACGACACTCATAGATGGCGACCGGGACAGTGAGCCTGTCAAATCCGAGGTACGGACTGTTGCTGAAAGCTGCACATGATGTAATCACACTTGTGACCATTAAGTGACGAGGCCTGAAGGTGTCTGTTTATATGTTGATGCTGGTAGCTGCAATGCTGTGTATGCAAACATGCCGGTTTCAGGCCCTGCAGCGGCAGGGATTCTGCCGAGGTAAGGTAAAGTTTTGAGCTATGCCATGCACAGACATCTGCTTCCCTCCAGCCCAGCAGTGCTTAGACATCTGCCCCATATGCGCCCCAGTACTCATAAACTATAAACACGTACTGTAGAATACAGCCTAATGACAAACAGGAACAGATTGGGAGCAATATTCACCTCAGCCCCCCTTCTTTTCCACTGTTCTTTCCTGTCAACTTTTACACACACTCCTAATCTCAGCGCGCCAGGCACCGCTTGTCTAGAGTATATTGTTTTATTTTTGTTTAGCTAAGTCAATCTTTTTTTATTGTATTATCGCTGGCAAGAGTCGCGTTTAACAATCATCTTAAGTGGTTTTGAGCGAGACTAGGAGAGAGAGAGTCACATAAGGATTGGGAATTGAGGACAGGATCCATTTTTAAAATAATACTGGAGCCAAATGACATTCAGAAATGCCTTTGAATATCTGCATTCTTCTGCCAGTGTGGACTGAACATCATAACAAAATGTGCAATATAAATATTAGAGCCAATGTCATGTTGTTCAGATTTTGTCATTTATGCACCCTCATGTTGTTCCAAACCAGTGTTACTTTATTTCTTGCCTTGAATGGAGTGCTGGAGTGATAATGACAAGAACTCATTTGGATTTTTCCATTGGCTTTTGGATTATTGTAGATGTAGAAAATAAGCTCTGTGACCAACAAAAGTTTTGTGATTCTTGCATGTTTTAATAATCTTCTCAAATGAACACAACTTTTATATACATTTTGAAGCCTAAATACCATCGGCAGAAGTAAAAAGCTAAATAGGCTATAAACAAACTACACCACAGTCAAATGACTTTAATGGCATCTGACAGCTTGTTTAGTCTTTATTAAAAAAAAAAAATCCCCTGAAAGTTTGAGTTAGTTTGCAATAGCACAATTATTGGCTACAAACTCAAAGAGGCTGTGGAAAGTGGACAATTGAGTAGATGAGTTTATCTGTTCGGTGTAGAGCCCAACCAATATGGGTTTTTTGGGGCCAATACCGATACCGATATTAGGGAGTAAAAAAAGGCCGATACCGATATATCGGCCGATATTCTTTGTGTATATTATAGTACAGTACCAGTCAAAAGTTTGGACACTTTCCCATTCGTGTGTCCAAACATTTGACTGGTACTATATATAGAATACAGTATATACATAAACAGAATATATATACGTAAACACATTTTTTGCAATGATCACTCAAATGTGGTGATCAAACGCTTATAATGGTGACAGAGATATGTAAGGGCATTTAACAATTTAACAATAAACTTTACTATCCAAAATGAGTCTGACATCAGTGCACTGAACAGTAAAGTTGAAGTTTAACGTGTACGTTCCCTTGGAACTGGAATCATGGCGGAATTTCTTGTGAAGTCCACTTCGCAGGGCACTTACGGTCGACAACGCGTGAATGCTGCCTGAACAAGAAACCTCCTCACTGAAGGGAAAGTGTTGCCTGGTGTCACTATCTCGCGAACGCGCCGGCGGATCTCCACCAAATTCGGGGGATCCCTTCAGCTCGAGGAGCCCTATCGAACGCCACCCCCTCTAGTTCGGTGTGATGACTTTTAATGTCCCCAACAACCTCTGTAGTCCCATTTGGACACTTGTTAGCAACCACATTTTCAACACAAGTAAAAGCTTAAAAAATCACAAGGTTATTACTGATGTATTTCATGTAATAGAATAAAGTTTGAAAATAGCTTGAGCTTGTGTTCACCACAGATATTATTTCAGGCATTTAACCAAAAACTCATTCAAAAATTGACTTCAGGACGATGGAACTAGAAGTACTAAAATGCTAACTTGTTTCTGGGCTTTGGCCTACAAAAACCTGTCATCCCTGCAGTACTCTATAAAGAATATATGTAGAAGGGATTCTCAGGTATCCTGGCCTATACTGATAAACAGTTAATTATTTTGATGTTATACCTGATAATCAATGCCTGAAATTAAAACGTTATACTCCGTTGTGCTAAAAGGTAATACATAAGCAATTCATAATTGAGTAAGTACAGCACGTTAGTTAGTAAATAAATAAATGGAGTGTATATTTACAATAAGTGCAAATAGCCCGCCTTGTTGGCAGAGGCTATTCACATTATCTCCGCCCACCAATGTGTGATTGGGGTAGTCAAATTTACAAAAGACGATTGTTTCATAATAGCTCCAGTGGCATAGATGGTAAAACATGCATCATACTCTTTTTAACGCGATCGACCCGAGTTCGAATCCGCATTTTGCCAAAATTTTTTTTTCTTCTCCGTTTTCAAATCTCATATCATATCGGAAAGGCATTTATTTTCAATAAAAATGAAGGAAATAATCGAAAAATTGAAAATAAAGTATCGGGTAGGGTTAGGGTAGGTGTAGGGAGGGTTTTACTGTCCCAATAAGGTGGCATCCATTTAATAATTTGAATTAAAATTATAATTTACACTCAATACGTTATTATTGCATACTGTTTTATAATGTACTACAATACTGAGGTGCAGATAATTGCCACTATTTGCAATAAGTAGTATAAATAGCAGAAAATCCTGCTATTTTAACATAGTGTAAATAGAATCTATCGCTAAGAAAATAGGCTGTTTTCACTTAGTGTAAATAGCATCTAAATGCCATTTACACTTAGTGCATTATTAAATAATTTAAACGTTATAGTAAATTTAGGTATCACAACATTATAATGTACAGTATATTATGAGATTTGCTAAAGATTGCTTAATTATTATTTTTTGAAATATTAACTTTAAATGAGTGTTACAATAGATAAAACAAAAATTCTGAATAAATTATAGTAAAATAAAATGGGAAAATGTGTATGAACAATTAAATATTCAATATAAAGTAATATATACAGAACTGAATCCATGACTGGAAACCACTGGAAGGCTATATATAATTTAGATAATGTGGATCCCTACAAGCATAAAATCACTATTTATTTGGTTTATATTGAATTATGAGTGATTTATGGTTTCACAAGTCACCATAAAAAGCAATGATGCTTTGATGGTGATTTTTCTCTCTCTCTCTCTCTCTTTTTTTTCTTTTTGGAGCTTGACATCCCATGATCCTGTGACCACTATGAATTTTTTCTCTGAATTGTTTCTTTTTGAGTTTCACCGGAAAACACCGCAGCACATAGGTTTGGAACGACACGAGGGTGAGTAACTACATGCAATTTGTCAGGCTTGATGTGCCCAGCACTGCAGCATTTAACTGGTTTACACTCCCATAAGCAATTGTTAATGGTGCTGGGTGTGTTTTATTACTGCAGTGCAGGGAGTTAAACGTGAGGTGTGTGCGTGTGTCATTAAGACTCAGTCTGCAGACGGCTTAAACTGACCTGACGAGAACTCTGCTCTGCTTAATATGCTAGACGCTCTTGTCTTCCTAAGACTAAGCAGCCAGACAAAATATCATGCAAGGCAATCGGGCATGCCAGACTGTGATGTTTGAGTTTATTTCCATGTCTGCCGCTCTTATCTCCACATCTCCTGCCACATTCCAGCAGATAGCTGTTATTAACACCAATTTATATGATTAATTATGACTGTCAGAGCTAAAAGAGGTTTCACATCCAGTTATTTAACATGTCTGTCAGAGATCTGAAAAAAAAAAAAAAACATTCGTCCATCTTTAAAATAATAATGCTGTTCATGCTATGCACTTGTTCACCCACTTCCTTTCTTGTTCACTAACACTTATTCTTTCTGTATGCAAGCACATTCACTCATTTTGAGCTTTAAAGATTTGCATATGCTCTCAAATTAACACCTCTAAGAGAAATCTAGTCTGAAATAGTTTTGTGATCAAAGGTGACTGACAGGGTGAAGATCCCTGTGTGATTTTGAATTACATAATTATAATTTTTGTTTTTAAGATGAGGGAGGGATGTTGTATTTACTTCAGTTCCCTGTGCATCCTATAGGTGGCAGTAGAGCTTTTGATGTCAGTATGTGGACATGCTGAGCTAAGCGCTCTCTTCCATGAGCAAACGCAGTGTGTCTTGAAAGCTTGTCATAACTAGTCCATGTTCTTTTAAATACTAAAACAAAAGGCGTTTTTTGACAAGATGGTCACTTTTTTTTTCTCAAAAGATTGGAACAAAGACTGGCTTCAGATGTCTCACTGCTAAACTTAGCACAGAGCAGCCAAAGCTAGTACTTTTCTCAGACAAATTATTATTATTACTGTTTCTCATACTTACATTAGGGATTTGAACAAACCTTTAACCTTAAATAGTTCACTACGGACATAAATGATACCTGAGAAGTGATGTACTTCATAATAAAGCTCATTGTTTTATTAGTATCCTTTGAAATCAAATTAAATCAAAATGTCTTCCATGCTGTCAAAACAAAATTATGGTCTAGTCTTCATCAATTGCATGTCTCACTTTTCCCCCTCAGATCTTTCTCTTTATCTGTAGACCCTAAAACCTCTGTGATCAGTTGGATCCTTAAGGGCTTATTAGCATAAAACGTCTTCAATTGAGAGTGCTGACAGAATCACTTTTGACCTGACATGTCATGATGGATGACGTTGTTCTTTGTTTGTACTTAAGGAGACTTCATACATTTGTTAGTCTGTCACGAAACTGAAGTCATCTGGTATTCCCCTTTTTGGTTAATGATCAGACTAAGGCTGTTTTACCTCTGTGAACCATTTATGTTTATTGCTCTTTTGTGTATGTGTGTGTGTGTGTGTGTGTGTGTGTGTATTTGCATGCATGCACATGTAAGATTGAACAAGCTGAATGTATTGTGAACCAGATTAAGGTTCTAGTTCACCTCAAAATGAAATCCCCTACTCATTCTCATGTCAGTCCAAAGTTATTTTCTCCTAATAGACTACAGGTGCATCTCAATAAATTAGAATGTCGTGGAAAAGTTAATTTATTTCAGTCATTCAACTCAAATTGTGAAACTCGTGTATTAAATAAATTCAATGCACACAGACTGAAGTAGTTTAAGTCTTTGGAGGTGTTTTGAGTTGATTAGCTGATTGGCATGTCACCATATGCATGGCATGGTGGGTTTTTGTTAAATGTGAGCCAAAATCATAACAATTAAAAGAACCAAAGACTTAAACTACTTCAGTCTGTGTGCATTGAATTTATTTAATACACGAGTTTCACAATTTGAGTTGAATTACTGAAATAAATGAACTTTTCCACGACATTATAATTTATTGAGATGCACCTGTATATAGTGCACGGGGCCTACACACAAAGACCAAAAGGATACTGTGTATACTTTGAGGATGACACATAATGCAATAAACATTAACCAAATAACATAAAATGTTACACAAAACACCCTAATGATAACAAAAATAAGAAACAAAACTGTTTAAAGAAATTATAATCACGTGATGTCACATGGATTTCTGGGAATGTGCTTTTACTGGTTTTTAACTGTGAGTTGTATGGTATCATAGTTTTAACATGCACAAATATAAGCGGTAAGCTATTTTAGAAAGGAACATTTAAAAGATGAAAAAGAGAAATTAGAGAGGATCAATAAATGATGAATAATGTATTGTTATTGCGTGAATAATATGTAATCTTGTAATCAATAACAGAGTTAACTGTAGTCTGATTCTAAGTATTTTAAAATGTAATTTAATCTAATTACAAATACTTAATTTTTGAAATCTGATTATGTAATCTAGATTACATGTGATCAGTTACTACTTAGCTCTGATGGTAAGGTAACTTACAGTTAAGCAATTAGTAGTAATTAGCATTTTCCTGTAAAAATTACAGAGATAGAGAATATACTGAGAGACTATTCAGTGTTCTTAGGTACTGTTAAGATATTAATAGGATAAAAAACACCTAAAAAGCATCATAAAATTCCTTTCAATGAAAAACAACAGCATACAGGCTTGGTACAACATCGGGTGAGTAATTAATGACAATTTTAATTTTCTCTTCAAAAAAAAAGCGATATATAATTGTTAATGCTGTTAACATTAGTTTAAGCTTCATTGCCTTGACAAATGTTTTGCATTGATTTTCTCCATTTTCAAATGCAGGGTGTATATTAATCCTATTTAGTATTTAAATAGTTCATACTTTTTTAGATTGTTTTTGTTGTATATTTCTCATAATTAAATGTGCATTTGCCCAGGTTCCAGGTTTGAGCGAACATCGCGTAGGATTTCACATCAGCTGTTGCTGTTGAATGCCAGCTTGCCCTGTCTTTCTCATTTGAATGACCCTGTCTACATGCATCACACTGTACCTGAACATCTGTGTGAGGTGGCCTGGGACATCTGTGTGATGGACTGACATCTGTGTTTCTGTGAGTATGTGCGAGTGTTTTAGAGCAAAGCAAATTCGGTTACAGCAAAGACAGAACATTAGAGATCAGAAGGCGAAATCTAGATGTCAATATGATATAATCGCCTCATCTTTCCAGGTAGAGCAAGAGCCAGAGAAAGTGAGAGAGTGAAAGTAGGCCTGTTCTCATCCAGTGGCAGCGCACCTGCACGGCAGGACAGTGCGAGGAGCAGGTGCATGGCAGGTGGCCCCACACCTGTCCACACTAAGGTGAGAGAAGAGACAGCTGGCGCCCGGAGTCATCTGATGAGGAGAGTTCAATAACCGCTTGTATAAAAGTCTGTCTTTACAGCTCATAAGCCTCTCGGTGAAGCAGACGCACACCTCTCCTCATTCTAGCTAAGTCCCTTAATAATAAAGAGGCTGTCCACTACCTGTGTGCTCCGCCAAATATATGAGGTGTTGTGTAATTAACATGCTGTGGGAAATCAGGTTTTATAGTAGCCTGTAATTTGAAAGGTGGAAGACTTTAATATGTGGGTTGAATAGAAACATACAAAAGGAGATAATCTGATTTCATATTTTCAATAAAGCTTAGCAGTGTAGTTGGTCTGGTCACATTGCAACTTATCATGGCCTAAAACTTCCTGCTTATACAGGAAGAGATTGTTTGACTGACATGTCAAGTGCTCAACATAGCTGGCACATACATTGTCATTGCTATATAAATTGCTTGCATGTTTAAGGATTTATCTGACCACTTTTTCATTCAGAAATTGCTAGTAAATTTTACAAAATAATTATTAAGAAATGTAAAGTAACACATTAAAATGAATGTAAGATAAATGTAAATTTTTTAAGTACAAACGGCATTTTCTTGAAAAAACATACTCCGATAATCTGTTTTATTTACAACTTCACAAACACACACACACACACACACACACACACACACACACACACACACACACACATACACATACATACACACACAAATACAAAATACTCAATAATAAAAAAAAAAAGCTTTTTCATTCAGAAATTGCTGGTAAATTTCACAAATAATTACAATAAAATGGCAAGTAACACACTGAATTAAATGTGAAATAGTATTTTCTTGTAAAACATGCTCCAATAATCTTTGTTTTTATTTACAAATTTGAAATATAATTGATTGAATTCATATTTGCATTGTATGTAAATTTGGCTAAAATTAGGCAACATGTGACATCCAGTGTTTAACTTAGAAAGGAAAGAATAGTAAAAAAAAAAAAAAAAAAAATAAAAAAAAAAAAAAAAAAATACAATAAAAAATAAGACAAATAAAGACAAATACTTTCATTAAAAAATGCTGGTCAATTTCACAAGTAATTACAAAGAAACAGTAAATAACACATTACAATAAATTAATAGTGAATTAATGTAAAGATAGTATTTTCTTGTAAAATACACTGTAATAATCTTTGTTTTATTTATTAATTAGATTTTTTTTGTATACATATTACATTTACATTTCACGTTAATTAGGCTGAAATTGGGTAACTTTTGACATCTAGGGTCTACTTAGACATGAAAGAATAAGAAAAAGAGAATAATATAAATTTAAAAGAATAAGAAAACCTGCATAAAGTAGGCCAGTCAGATTGGTGCATGTTATTTTGAGACAGCCATTGCCATTTTTGTGTGCAATATGCCTCAGACAGTCGATGAGCGGTCAGTGGGCGGGCCGACTCGATCACTCTCTCGCTGTGTCCTTCTCTCAGGCATGTCTGTCCATGGCTCAATTTTCCATTTTAACTTATGATGTGCAGTGAGACTGACCCCTGACAGGACAGGGTCACACGGCAATGCTCACACACCGGGGGTCTAAGACATTCACAACCGGTTGTCATGGCAGCAGTATGGAATGCTGGGAGTGACAGGTCTGGCGAGTGCAGTCTGGATACCAGCTTAAAAGGATCATATGATGTTGCTAAAAAAGAACATTATTTTGTGTCTTTGGTGTAATTAAATGTTTATGCGGTTTAAGGTTCAAAAAACATTATTTTCCACATACTGTGCATTATTGTTTCTCCTCTATGCCCCGCCTTTCTGAAACGCGTCGATGTTTACAAAGCTCATCGTTCTGAAAAGCGAGGTGTGCTCTGATTGACCAGCTATCCAGTGTGTTGTGATTGGCCGAATACCTCAAGCGTGTGATGGAAATGTTACGCCCCTCACCATACTGTGATGCCCTGTCCCGGAGCGACGAGACAAAAACATTAAAACCCATTATAAACGAGGCATTTGTTGCATCCAGTGGGTACATAATTACTGATTATAATGACTTATACTGTCTTTTTACGCGTTGCATCGCGCCGCGTAAACATAAAACCATGTCTGCATTTGTGATCGGAGAAATGACGAACAACAAGTGCTACTCTACACTGCTCAAAACTCGTGTTTGAATCGTCAGTGGCAAATTCTTTAAATATGAAAACTTACTTACAGTCTGTGAGTCAGAACAGCCGGCATTGTAGTCTACTCTACCAGGATCAGGAAACAGTCCTCCATAAAATGCGCTGCACACATCTGAATATTTGGGTTGAACTGGTATGGTCTTCACAACATGGCGGCGGTGGTGGCAGCAACAATAAAGTTACACCTTCTTTCTTTGCGTGAACATTTGGGCGGCGGTATGCAAACCTTCCCACATCGTGACGTAGACATGTGGGGGCGTGTTTGAGGACGACGTTTTAGGAGGGCGTGGAATATCTTTTTGGGTTTGGGACTTTAGTCTTTGCAACTTTAGGGATCTTATCTTTTCACGAACAGCTTGTAACACTCCAAAGAGAAAGGAAAACTTGAAATTGCATCATATGACCCCTTTAAACCAACTGTGAAGAGTCTGGAGATTTGTGGTGTATGTTAAATGTGTTGTGGGTTCCTATGTGGGTCAGTTTAGTATGTTTTTATTTCTTTTATTCAGAGTTCTTAGGGTACTGTATTCAGCTACACAAATAAACCTAGAAACACAATTTCAGATGTTGAATGTTAGTTTGCTTTGATCTCATTTCAGACAAAAGCATGTCTATCAGATCAGGTCATTAAAAATTAAGTGGGTCTGATGTTTTGTACTAATTTCCTAATAAGGTAATTTAATACTGCATGATTTTACAGTGTGAATTATTTTAGTAATAATATGGTGATCTCAGTCAGACCCCTAGAATACATTTTTTAATGTAAATATATTTTATATACATTTTTGTCTGTATTGTTCGATATTATATATTTCAATTGTGCCTGTTCTTCTTCTCTGTTTATGTTTAGATTAATCATTATGTAACATTCACTTTATTCATTTTTTAAATCTCTAATAATTTAAAAACACTAAATTATTAAACTATTAAATACAATCTTTACCAGTTCAAAATGAATACCAATTTTTCATACTGTACATTGTAATGTTGTGATGCCCAAATTCACGTGAACATTTTAACCTGTCAAATTTGTGCTCTTTTTATTGCCTATTTTCCTTATCACAAATATCGTAGTTATCATAAATTAGATATCATTATAAAGCTTAAAAGCTCAAAATTCATCTTGTGAAAACAGTTTTGAAATCAGACATTGTGCTACCATGGAAATGGTACTTTAAATCATTTTAGAGGGCTCCTCCCCACAGTGTCAAGTGTCATATTGCAAATTTTATTACAATATTTTATATTCAAAACCTTTTGTAATCTTGACAAATCACATATTATTGGAAAGTCTCAAGATTCCATATTTGGTGGTTATTTTGTGATAGAAGTAAAATTGTGACAAAACCAGACAGGAAAGCATTGGGTGGAGATAATGGAGCGGGTTTGACAAAGGACCTTGAGACGGGAATTGAACTCAGTTCGCCACAAGGAAGTTGTGCTCTATGTCGGCACACTAACCACGAGGCTATTGGCGATGACAGAAGAAATACTGTGACAGAACATTTCTGACAGTAAAATTCATTAATAAATTCAGTAGTGTATGGGTGTCACAGGTGGCTATTTTTGGTATAGCGCCTAAACAAAATCTCACAGGAACCTCAATTTTTGTGATATCAACTTCAAATTTGGAACATAACTTGTATAGACATACGGCTTTGTTTTTACATCAATTTTAGATTCCAGAATAGTTTGTAAAACACACACACACACACACACACACACACACGCACACAATAGTTTTTAGTGTTGTATTTTTCAATTATTCGTAGAAAGTAATTAATAACAGTATGCACACTGTTATATAGTAGTATTTAGTAGTATAATAATATAAGAAAATAATATAAGAAAAATAAAAATATTACAAACAATATCCATCAAGTAATATTGTTTCTTCTTCTTGCAGTTGTACAGCACATGGTTTTCAAATAATTTCTAGGATTCAGAGTTTCAGTCACTACTGTCTCAGTTTGAAACCATTGTTCTCTTTCCTGAGTCTTGCTATTTTTACTGTTTATATTCCAGCACACTGTAGCTTGTTAGTCTGGGCAGCAGGCAGAGATGAGGTCTTCCCGTTTGAGGTGGATGAAGGTGGTGTTCCTGAGCAGTGGCTGTCTGTCTGTTTCAAAGGAGTTCCCTGCTTCGCTCTGCAGTGACCCCGACTGTAATGATGCATCTGTAAAGACACACACACACACACACAGCCAGCAACACAAGGAAATTACCCTACGGCATGCAGCCAACACATCCATTGGAAGGTGATCCAGACCGGCTGTATATTTACATCAGTGAGACATTCCAATTACGTTCTCTTTAGGAATTCTAGTTTTTCCAAGGCTGTGTTCTGCTTAGCTTTGTCCACCTTGTGCCTAGTGAGTCCCCACAGTTCTGGTGATGAATCACTCCTGGACAACAAGTCTTCAATATAAGTAGGCTGGTTTTGTGTTGAGGCACTCTGCCATGGATCTTGTTATAATAGAGCTGAGAGTGCATCCTGCAAAAGCAAATGTCAATGCCACTCCCTAGGGCTGTGCACAATAGCCTCCTGAATTTCTCTACCATGATGCCTCAGCGACAACCAGCATAAACAAAGCCACATGTAACTCTGCATGCTGTTATTGTCGGGGTTTCCATGGCAACATCCGAAAGGGACATTGAATGAAATCCCATTTAGTCTTGTAACTCTCACCTGTGGTGTTGGGGACAGTGGTGAAGTGTGGAATGGGTAGAAGAAGTGTGGAAGTGTAATCAAAGGATGTTTTTTGCACCCGAGGGGGTCCAGCGTTGAGTGCAGAGCCCATCTGATGCTCTTGAAACCAGGTTTGGTCTATGAAGGCTGGATTAGTGTGTTTACATTTGACTGTAAGTGAAGAAAGTAGTTGGGATGAAATATTTATCAAGGAACGAATCACACTGTTGGGCCTGAGAAAGTCACGGCTAGTGACACTTCACTTCAAACGTGTGTGTATGTGTTCAGTCATCACAGGTTTTCCCCTCACAGATTCTCATTGACCCAAAAGCCCATTCAACCCTCTGAGGCCATGCCTTGGGTCAGAAAGGGTGTTAAGTAAAGATGAGATGAGGCGCGCAACATCGAGTACAGACCCATCTTCACAAATGGAAACTTAAACTTCAAACAGACGTCATATATATTACATTTCAAAGGGAATTTTTATAGAAGCCCATCAGCCATATGACAGGTTTTCTGAGGACTCATGTGTTGTGACAGGCCTTAACACCCTCTGGCAGAGCTCTGATTGGTTGAATGACTGAAGCATGGTGTTTTATGTCTTAATAGGCCTAATGTAGCCCCTCTACCTCTGTCTGCTTGTGGCTAAGAATTTAAACTCACTGAACCGTAAGTCAGTTCATAAAGTGGCCATATGTCAGGTATACATAAATGTCCTTTGACTCATGCTTTTGCACATAATGCTTCTTGATGTCTGGATAAATCTGTGTAATCAAGTGTTTACGTCTGTGGTGGTTCCGCAGAAGATTTAGATTATGACAGAGCTCTGATTTTCTGATTAACATTCACAATGTCTTGAATGTCCAGTATTCAATTTTGATTTAAAATCTGAATTTGAACCAGAATGTCAGAATTCGAATGCAGAACCTGAATGTAAATCTGAATTCAGAATCCAAATGTGAATTTGAATTCAAATCTAGAATGTGAATGTGAATCTGAATTTAGAATCTGAATCAAATTGAATTAAATCAAATTGAAATTAAGTTGATTCTTAGGCTTCAGTTCTAGTAGTTATTGCCCTTATTTAATTAATTAAAATGACATGATTTGAAACTGAGTTTCCACAGTAAAGTAGATTAGCAGAACTGTTATGCAACATTTGCAACATTTTCCCTTTTTTTGTAAAATATTTATACATTCAATAAAAATACATAGATTAAAATATTTTAATTATTTTAAGAATTAAATATTAGTAAATATTAAATATTAGTGGTCGACCGATATATCAACATGGCCATTGTTATCGGATAATATTCATCCTTTTTATGAAATTATTGACATCAGCTGATAAGTGTTGGACTTTTATTTTCACATCCATGAAAATATAATGTTAAATGCATTCCATTCCCCATCTTCATTACAGGATGAAGAAGTTGCTAAATTATAAATCTGTTTTATTCAGATAAATATAAATCAGACAGATTTATTTATTTATTCATTCATTCATTTATTTTTCTTTGCCAAAATTGTGCATGTTTTATTCTAAATTAAACTGTATGATATCATATAGGCCTGTATCAGCTCTATATTTGCAAATTCTCTGCTGTCTAAGATCGAAGGCATCGGACCAATTGATCTATCAAATCAATCACATTTTCTATCAGTGTTTATTTTATTTATTGATTTATTTATTTTTACCAGAAACATGCACTTGTATTGACAGTGACATCTTTGCTTTCGTGTGAGTGTGTGCAGAATTTAACTTGTAAAATAAGTTGGGTATATTTATTCTATTTCAGATGAGTGTGTTGCAGGCTGATTTAGAGCATTCAATTCAGATTTGCATTTTGTTGGAGGAGAACAGGGAGGGGGGACCAAAATTGTGGGAGAGGTACGAGTCACTGTCAGTCATGCATTAAAAAACACCCACCGAGTCACCGGCTTGGTTGCCCGCGGCAACAGTGTGCTTACAATGCTGACTGTACAGAGATGGGAGTGGAGGCTTATGGGGGAGCAGCAACTGTATCACTACCAACAGCACCAAGGTAAAGCCAAAGCTACATAAAGCTCCTTTTATCCTCTCTTCTGCACAGCCCGTATCCTCGCACTGCTTTCCTGCAAAACACTGACCATCTCTGGGTTTTCTATTTAAAACCGTATTTATATTCAGACTCATGTGGACTGTCTGCCTCCACAACATGTTTCACTCATGCGATATTTTATTGAGAGAACTGACCTGCTTTTCAACTCAGGATGAAGTTTCTTTCTATAGCTGGGATGACGTTAATAATATGCTACAAATAAAAGTCTATAAATTCATTCAAAGACATCGGCTTTGCCAAAACACACAGAGCAGATGTCAAATGGAGGTCTTTCCCATAACAGATTTATTGTTGTGTACCATACTGTCCTCTGGACTGGCCTGAAAAGTGTCTCCTTTTAGACGATGGAGCAGTTCTGTTTCAGGATTTGGCATATCACAGCCTACTTCTGAGGTTACTAAAGCAGAGGAGGTGTGGGGTTTGGTTTCTCGCTTGTGGGACATAAATTAGGTGCAATCTGGCGGCGATTAGATTAATTCAGTCTGCGGCATTTATGCAGCGTGTCAAAGCCCCCCAGAGAGAGTAGCGACGGACTACCACACCAGACCATACCACACTTCTCAGCCATGCCATCTTCCCCCTCTCTGAGGGATAATTTACAGACAAACAGTGCAATGCCAGATCTCAAACCGTGCCAGTTCTCACTGGGAATTAAGAAGTTTAGCGTTCCAGCTTTCTGATGCTACAGACAAGCAGGAAAATGAGGATGGGTCTACCGGGGAACTCTGGGTAGCCTGTTTGAAATCTGACACATTGAAGTGATTTCAATGTAGGGAGCACTGTTTGCTTGAGAGAGGATGTGTGTTGGGTTAATTAAGCTTTCCTTGTGACTCGCTTCTAAATAGATGACAGTGATGTCAGCCCTTAAATAAATGCTTCCATGTTTTTATATTTCATGTGGGCAATCACAGCTTTGTTCTTCTGTTGAGTATGAAGGTATGAAGTTTACAACGTTTTCTGGTGACAACAATGTCAGGAAAGGGCATGGTTTTAGTCTGTGCAGGCCACCTCTTACACCTCCACACACCGACAGGCCACGCTGACCTTGTCACCTGATCCAGGACATGTTGTGAAAGCAGAAACCTTTATGTACGTCCTCAGTGTTGCTGTGAGGGAAATGGTTATGACAGCAACATCAGCTCACACAAACTCGCTGACCTTCGTCTCCCTGTTTTCCTCCCTCCCTCCCTCCTTTTAGATCTGTGCATTTTACTAAGGCCAAAGATAAACAAGCAGTGTGAGGACAGATGAGCAGGGTCTAAGAGGAGAGGTTAGGAGAAAGGAGGAGACGAGACAAATTAAGATGAGACATATCAAGAATACATGTTAAACGTGGAGATAAATTAACAAGGAAAGAGGCAAAAAGAGAATAGAAGGAATGAGATGAGACAAGGGGAAATGAGACTAAAGAGGAGAGAAGAGAAAAAAATGAGATGAAACTAGAAGTATGCAATCTGAGATAAGAGGAAAATGGCAAATTTAATTGACAAAAGATGAGACAAATCAAAAATTGGACAGAAGAGACAGTATGGGACATATTAAGATGAGATGAAATAAATGAGACAAAGTGAGACGACATGAGAAAAGACCAAGCAAATTGAAAAGAAGAGACAAATCGAGAAGAGAACAGAAGAGACAGTGAGAAGAGACAAATTGAGATTAAATAAGAAGTGATAAAAATTATGATATTAGACAAAACAAGATTAGTCAAATTAAGATGAGTAGAGATGTGACCAATTCAGAAGAGACAGTGAGATGAGGAATAATGATTTAAAGGGGTCATATGATGCGATTTAAATTTTTCCTTTCTCTTTGGAGTGTTACAAGCGCTTGGTTCATAAAGAAGATCTGTAAAGTTGCAAAGACTAAAGTCTCAAATCCAAAGAGATATTCTTTATAAAAGTTAAGAGTCAGCCACGCCTACCTAAAACGGCTCATTCCAACACGCCCC
>NW_015542555.1:102891-114494 GCF_001515605.1 Sinocyclocheilus anshuiensis
TATATTTAAAGCGAGTTTTTTGGGCAGTGTAGAGTAGGGCTTGTTGTTTGTCATTTCTCCGATCACAAATGCGGACATGGTTTTATGTTTACACGGAGCGATGCAACGCAACACGTAAAAAGACAGTAGGTCTTTATATTTAATTATGTCCACACTGGATGCAACAAATGCCTCGCTTATAATGGGTTTTAATGTTTATGTCTCGTCGCTCCGGCCGGGACACGGCATCACAATATGGTAAGGGACGTAACATTTCCGTCACACGCTTGAGGTATTCGGCCAATCACAACGCACTGGATAGCTGGCCAATCACAGCACACCTCGCTTTTCAGACCGATGAGCTTTGTACAAATCGACGCGTTTCAGAAAGGCGGGGCATAGAGGAGAAACAATAATGTACAGTATGTGGAAAAGAATGTGTTTTTTTAACCTTAAACCGCATAAACACATTTCATTACACCAAATATACAAAATAATGTTCTTTTTAGCAACATCATATGACCCCTTTAAATAAGATTAGACTAAATTAAGTGAGATGATAGAAGAAGAGGTCAGGCAAACTGAGATGAGAAGACAAATGAGGATGAGGACAAGAGACAGTGAGATGAGAGGTGGACAAACTGAGAAGAAATGAAAAAAGATGAGATCAACTAAGATGAGACAAACTGAAAAGAGAAAAGACAAGGTTTCTCATTTCAACTGAGATCAGAAAAAACAGGTTCCTTAAGATGAAAGGAGATTAATTGAGAAAATAAAAAATAAAGTGAGGTGAGATCTAGATATGATGAGACAAATTGAGAAGTGAAAAGACAAAGTGAGATGAGACAAGAGGAGATAAGGCAAATTATAATGAGAAGAAATGAGACAAAATGAGAAAAGAGCAGACAGCAAGAAGGGAAGGGGAGACAAGACAAGAGAAGATGTGTACTGAAAGGAAGAGGTAGGGGAGTGTTGTTTTGGAGTGAGCCTGCTGTTCTCCAGGAAGCGCTGACTATCAGGAGGCCACAACACCACACTGATCTGTATTACACGGCCCCCAGCCCTGCCTGCCACAATACAGCTCATTTTCATCCCAGCGTGTGACGTTTCCACAGACAAACTGTTGCACACACACACACACACACACACACACACACACACACACTCCACATTATTCAGAAAGGAAAATGCTGTCATTCCACTAAAGTGAGGTAAGCTGTAAAAGTGGGACCCAGCCAGAAGGTAAACATCTCAGTCTTGGATCAGTATGTGTGGAAGTTTACCATGACCCTTGGGCTGGATGAAACCGTAGAGTTCTGCAATTTTAAATGGGTGATATACTGTATGTTGTAAAATCTTGACACATAGAACATAAATTTTGCTTGTATATTTGATGTTATTTTCAGTAGTTCTTTCTAATAAAAGTGTCATTACTATTGATTTTTCTATACCTTATTCACCCCAAGTATTAAACTTGAGCATGTAACTTGTCTTGCATTGTTTGTGGTATTGACATAAAGTGATCAGAGTTGAAGGTGCATTCAGCAGTTCTTTAGCTAGTGTTAGCATTGCTAACCATACCACAATGCTGTTAGATGCTACATTGCCATCTATTGACGGGGATCAGCATGATCGTTTTTGAGTTTTATACCGATTTGTATGCTAGTTTTTGTCTTTGATAGTATTTCTGTGTTCTTTAGCCATACAGTTAGGCTATTGATTCTCCAGTTCTCTCCGCTGGTAAAGCACAAAAGTGTGTTCCACTGTCTTAATTTTAATTCTTTGCATTACCAAACAATTAGGGATGCACGATATTATCGGAACTTTATGGGAATCGGCAGATAATGGCTTAAAATGTAAGCATCGGCCTGATATGAAAAAATTATGCCTATATGCCTTGCCAATAAGACGAATAGCTCACATGTGCTCAGGGTGTGCAATTGATAAGATCATGTCAGCAGTGTGGTTATCCTTGAATTGAACTTTTGCCTGAATGGTGATTAGATTCACTGTTTTGGATAGACATTTGAGAATGTACATGCAGAATGATGCATCCTTGTGCAATAGAGTCAACAGTAACAACGTGCAGTAGCAGCAGCAACAGCCTCCCCCAGGTCCTAATGCCCATCCGGTAAGGAGTTTTATTTACTTAGGGGGTGCTGTTGTCCTACTCAGGGCCGTCCTTAGCTGATGCGGGACCTAGTGCGAGGTAGGGAATGGTAGGGATGCTCGATTGTGACAAAAATCATAATCATGATTAATTTGGTCAATATTGTAATCAAGATTATTTTACATGATTATGAGTGGGCCATATGACCAAAACTTTATATGAATTATTTATTTAAAGATAGTGATATATATCAAATATATATTTTCTGTAAATAAGGTTGCTACAACAGCTACATTTTAGAGACCAGGAAAATGTCACAATTCTCGATACAACAGCAGGATACTAGGGTAACTAATATTAGTAAAAAACAAACAAACAAAAATAAAGTTATTGAAAATAATGAAACTGTCAGGGATAAAAAAAAGCAAAAGACAAACACAATAGAATAAAAAAGATATACATTAAACGAACTGTGCTTTAGTTTTTGTTTTTTTTTTAATGCAATGGGGGAATTTTTACAACTCTTGCTTTAGACCATCTGCAATTGTTAAATCTTCAAATAAAATGTTATGTTACCGCTGCATCTGTCTGAGGGAAACATTTTTTATGTAATCTTATTATATGTAAAAAAAAACTTCACTACTGTTTATTTATTACTAACAAGCAAGTTTTTGTTAAAACCTAATAATAATAATAATAATTTGTTTAAGGCATTTGAGAGACTTGGTGTTGTGTCCAAACAAAAGGAATATCGGAATTTCGGCTATCGTCCAAATGATAAATATCGGATATCAGCAAAAATCCAATATCGTGCATCCCTACAACAATTCAACACTACGCTACTAGTGCTCTACAGAAGCGGCAACCAATGAGCGTGAGGATTCTCCCAACATATAAGTAGAGACTTCATTTCATCTGAGTGTACACTATTTAGGTGACCCTTTACATAAACACAATTTATTTTTTTAAACTAATGTTACCAAACTAATGTAACATTTTTACCTAGCATGCAGTAAAATAAGAGAAAGAATCCCATAGATTTATGTTAAAAGAGGCCAAGCCATATCTGGGGACCAGTCCAGAATATCACAGAGAATATCATAGAGAGAGATACTTTTTTGACTTGGGAACAGAAAGAACCACCAACTACCAATCAATCTTCTCCAGCAATCATCTAGCACACCCTGTACAGCAATGAGGTAAAACATTTAAAATATCTTGAAGAGTTAGTTTACTCAAAAATGAAAATCCAAACCTGCATGACTTCATTTTCCCACCCCTTGTGGAACACAGGTTTGAAAAAAACACCTTTGTCTATACAATGAAAGTCAATGAGATTCAGTTTTGTTTCTGACCACATTGACTTTCACTGTATGGACAGGTGAAGCATTCTTCAAAAATGTCTTTTGTGTTTAGAACATGACATGAGGTTGAGTAAATGATGATAGATTTCTCAATTTAGGTTGAACTATATCCCTTTAACGTCAACCTACTAGTGAAGTAAAATTTGACAGATACTTTGTATCACCATGTTTTGGTGTTTCACCTCATATCAGCTGCACCATGTTTAGGAGCTCAGCAAGTGTGTTCAAAACAGCAGCTGACAGCTTTAAAAGCCAAGTAGCAGACTTATTCATGTGAACAATAAGGCAGTTATCTCTGCTCTCCTTCTTCCTTTTCAAAAAATAAAACATAGAAACACTGATCTCCTGTGAGCCTTCTGGGCTTTCCAACACAGCTTTAATTACAGTCTGCTTCTGTGGTTCAGACCGTCCGTGTGAGTGTGTGTTTGTACCTGTGCACATGGTTGTAAGGGACGAAGGATGTTTGATCAGTCTTGTGAGGTTGTCTTGACTTGTGTGACTTTGCTGTGCTGCTCTAGTTTTGATCCTTCTTCTGTATCGTGCTTTTCCCCTCTTGTAACCTTTTGCTGCAGCACTACAACAAAGCAGAACCTCCCCTGATGTGTCAAGGCCTGTTTTTCATGTCACTGCGCTCTGGACCTAGTCATTACCCTCTTGATTCACCAACCCACCATCCCACAATCCCACAATGCCTTCACATCACAGTTTCAGGCTGCTGTCTTCTATGGTGTGGTGGTTGAGTCACTTCATGTGTTTCTGTAATAATTTTGGCTTTGACTTACTGTAAGTGCCCCAGGAGAGACATATCTGCTTTGAGGTCATGCCCATTGAGATATGAGATGACTCTAAGATTGGCCCTGCCGATTTCCTCATGTGAGATGCATGGCTAATTGTCACCACAGTGCATTTGGCTTCACTCAAAGGGAATTTCAGAAAGTGACTGCTCCTCATCAAAGTGCCATTGTTTCAGTGTGAGATAGAAATAGAGAATGATACACACAGAGTTTGTCACACATGACAATCAAATCCAGACACCATGAACTAACTGAAACAGTCTACTTTAATGGAAGCCCTTTAAACCGTAGCTTCCACAACCGCAAGCTACTCATTATGTAAAGTAGTTAAAGTGATAGTTAACACAAAAATGACAATTCTGTCATCATTTACTCACCATCAAATTGTTCCGAACCTGTATGAGTTTATTTCTAATGTTGAGCTAAAAAAAAAAAAAGAAGAATGTTGGTAATCAAATAGTTGACGGTAGCCATTGACTTCCATTGTATGGAAAAAAAAGGTTTTGGAAGTCAATGGTCAATGGAAATTAACTAAATTAAAATAATGCATGGGAACATCATACAATCATCTCCAAAAAGGGAAGGCAATACCAGTAATAAAACACGAACCAACATGGTTTGCATAGCCTCACAATTTATGTGCTTTCACAGGATTCACAAAACAATGTTTGTTTTGGTAACTGTCTTTAAACTAGGGGTGTGCACAAAGAGTGGAATTATTATTTGAAAAATAAAAACACTATTCGAACTTTACTACATTTTGGTTTTCTGGCCGTAAATGCAGGGAATCCATGACAAATTCTGAGCACGCAAACTAAAAGTCAGTTATAACTAAAAGCAGAGAAGAGAGCTTATCAGATAGCGAAATGATCTTGAGACCAGAGGTCGTGTTAAACGAAAATTTTCTGTCATTGACAGATTTGTTTTAGCAGTGACGGAATAATCTGAAGGCATTCATTTTTTTTACCCAGCCCTAGCATATTTAGTTGTTTTTAATGGCCTCTGCTGTCACTGCGGGGTGTGGTCTTGAACATGAAAAGTGATGCACAGTCTCTTGTTCATCTCTTCTCTTCATAAATAAACAAATGCATAAGCCTATATGCTCGTCCTGTAGGTTCATTATTAAAAGTGAAAATGTGAACAAGAATAAAAGCAATTAAATGTTATTATAATTAAAATATGAAAATTAAAGGGGTCATATTATGTTGTTTAAAAGAACATTATTTTGTGTATTTGGTGTAATTAAATGTGTTTATGTGGTTTAAGGTTAAAAAAACACATTATTTTCCACATACTGTACATGAGAACGCCGCGGACAGCGGATTCGACGAAGGAGCTTGCGGCAACCACATGTGACGACCCCGGGCTGGACTCCGCTTCGTCCACGGTGAAAGCCGATCCAGCGATCCAAAGCACGAAGTTGATGACCAGCACGGATCAGCTCTAGGCATGACGAAGCGCGTCATATGACCCCTTTAAAGCAGTTGTTTTATTCTTCAAATGCTAGAGGGCCAAAAGTTACATAGTGTAGCTTTTACTGAAAGTTTTACTTTTTGAGAATGTTTCAGATTAAGTTTACATGAAGTGAAGAGTCTTATCTTTGAGGTAATACAAGCTGTTTTATTATATGGAGTGGATCGCTGTATGGGGGGGTTGCAATTTTGAGATCACATGACCAGGCAAATACTTCTCACTATAACTGGGTTAAGTTCCTGGACCATTTTGTTTTTGGAATAATTAACTATTCATGTGAAAAGAGCATTTCTGTAATTGCATTAGTAACTGAAAATTTTGCTGTTGGGTGACTTTACATCCACCTCACTAGGTGACAGTATACAGTATGTTCATGGCTATCTTACCTAATTTTGAACATAAGAGTGGGTGCAGTCATATTTAACCTTAATTCTGCAATCAGAGCAGAATTTATCTGCTTATATTATTTAATTAAACAAATCACTTTAAATTTGCGTTAAATTATATCCATGTCAGTAGGTGTCAGTATAAGCTCATGACAGTATATATGACCAGTGCAAAATAAAATAAATATGCACCTCAAATTCTGCAGTCAGAGCATAATTTATATTTTAATTCGTTAAATTGAACAGAATTGACAAAAATACAATGAGGCAAAAACAGAGATTAACTAAAGACTTTGCAATAAAATCGAAGGTGCAGGGACTTTCCACAGGGGCTCAAATGATTCAGTGAGTTGTTTATTTGAATTGGTTAATTGAATTGAATAATTTCCTATTAGAGAAAGTGGATACTTCTGATTATAGCCTCATCTCACCTGCCTGTAATGTGCTTTGTCACGGTACATCGCTACTCACTGAAAAAAAAAAATAGTTTGTTACTAAAAAAGCTACACTATTATTAAAACAGCTAAGCTGCTGTCACAATAATAAAAATGTACTTGGTAGCATCGCTGCTTTTAGTACTTTTAGTCAAGGTCTGCCTTCAACTGCCTCTTTCCCTCTTTTTTGTTTTCCTCTCATATGTATTTTTGGTCTTTTCTGTCTCTCTTTGTATTTATATCCTGGTCTTATGATTCTCAAGGTCTGACTAATATTAATCATTTTAATTGTCACTTCAGCTTCCTTCACACAAATAGTAGATGCTCAAGACGAGCCATTTCTGCATCTAACAACCCCATTATATTCTGGGATAAAGGATAGCTGTAGGCAGAGATTATCTTGGAAGCATAACTCACTCTGTCTGAGTAGACAGACAGCGGCTGGTGCCAGACTTCCAGCCTCTCGCTCTTTACGTCTGTTACCCCGAGAGAAAGCGACTCGGTCCCATCGATAACTCCAGTGAGACCTGTACCAGTAGCTATTAATTTATATTAGCTCAAATATAGTGCCGCTGATTTTCCTATCCATCTCCCCAGTCCTCTCTGTGCATCTGTGCCTCTCGGATTAATGACTGTTTTCTTTGGACGCAACGTATTTCACCCTCTATATTTGCTGAATATGACATGACAGGTGCCAGAAATGGGAAAGACGCTCTTGCGTTTGACATTTGAATGGAAAATCTTGGCTTAAGCCAGCAGCTTTATAGCGCCATAGACAAGAGCCGTATGAAAACATAAACAGGATACCAGCGCAACCTTAAATGACATTATGTATGAATGTGATGTAACGAGACGTGTTATTGCTGCAACACTGTTTATCTGGCCTACTTTCTGATCTACCCACACTCTGCTACTGTTTATTATTGTATATCCTCAGGTCTGAAATTTACAAAAAAGGATACATTCCTAGAGTGTAAACAGTTAAATAAGTAAAGTCTGAAACTATGTGAGGTTTGTCACATAACGGATGTCGTAGCTTTAGGGCGCTGTATTGTATTGTCGGCTGGTTCCTGCGGTTTACAGGCTGATTGCTCTCTGTCACCATCCTTCATATTAACCCTTACAGTGGCATAGAAACTGTTTGTTTTAAACCTTGCAAGGGTTTCAGATGATGAGATTTTCTAGCATGTCTGTTTTTGAGGACTTGAATAAAAAAGCTACTAAGGATTGGGGATGCAAACAAAACTATTTATTTATTTATTTTTAATTAGGGAGGACTACATTCAGATATACAGTATTTACACTAAATACCAACACTGTTGTTTGAGCTGTTTCATGTAAATAAAACCAATACATTTTATTTATAGCACATTTTCTACATACAGTCCAGCTCAAAGTGCCTCACAGCTCAGAATAAAAATTTTTACCAAATAAAAAATAATAATACAATTATTGTTAATAATAATAATAATAATAATAATAATAATAATAATAACATTAATATGTTTCATTAATAAAATTCATATATTTATAGCACATTTTATATGTACAATATGAAAAAATAGTTATTCTTATTATTATTAATTATAAGTGTTTTTTTGTTGTTGTTTTTTTTACAATTTTGTAAATGATATTCTGAGCTGTGAAGCACTTTTATTTACATTATATAGCTCAAACAACAGTTGTGGTGTTTAGTGTAAATATATCTGAATGTGGTCTTCCTAAATAAAAAAAAATATATATATGTTTTTTGTATGTCTGTTAGAATGTTAGAACATCTGCTAAAATTATATTTATATAAATTTATGTAAATTTGCTAATAATTATAAACAACAACAACAATAATAGTACTACTACTACTAATATTAATAATAATAATAAATTATTATTATTATTTGTATTTATTGAATATCTATTATTAATATTTTTCATATTTAATATTATTATTTAAGTATTTATATAACTCTTAAACCACCTTTCATGCATTACCAAAAAAAGCAAAGGGAAAACAAATCAAAAATAGTAAATTGTCTGAACAAGCCAATTCTCTAAAATGAATTGAGCTTATCAATCTGGTATTCATATTCAAGAGAGTCACCATTATTACCTCAGTTTGCTCTGCTGTAAATCTGTATATGCAATACAATATTACAAAAATAGAAATGTAGCATTGTCACACTACTCTGCTACTTGTTGGAAAATAAGTAGCTTGTTACTGAAAACTTACTGTTTTCAAAACAGCTGAGCTAGTGTCACTCTACTGAAACTACTTTTAGTTAGTTATTCCCCTGCACTGCTTGTCCTGTAATAGTGACAGATGTCGACTGTTGTTGCTTCTCCGAGTTGAAGTGTGTGTGTATTGTGATAATACACATCTGCGCGCCATGTACGCATGTGTGTGTGAGAGCTTTCTCTGTGGAATATCGTGTGCAGGTATGAATTATTCCACATTGCCTGCCATGGTGCGGCGTTGATTGATGTAACCCCTTGTGACGGTAGTAGAGTCAGCTTTGTTTAGTGATGCTAAAAAGTGGCGGGCGCACAGCGTGCACCTTGCATGTAAAGAGAATATCAGATTACGTGCACTCTGGGCTGATTGGGATGGACAGCGCAGCACGCAGGCTAACACAATAAGACCATTAATTGGGTCTGGCTGGGTTGAACTGGCCTCTAACTATAGCGTAAGAATTGCATGCTCTGCGGTTATACGGTTACAAGAGAGTCTGGCCTGAAATTAAATGCACTGTATTCTTTAGTTCTGAGAAATCAGATCTTCATCCATGTCTCTATAGATTCAAAAACCATATTTATCCCAGTGCAGGTCAGTGCTTACATTGGTTTAGTCTTGTGGCCTTGTTGCTCTACTAATTTATTTATTTGGATCTGTGCCCTGCGTTGGTCACCGTGACCTGATTCCTCTTCCATCTAAAGTGTGTCAGGGCTCAGATCTGGATCCAGATGTTTGCCCTCGGGCATATGAGAGGACGGCTACTTAGCCTCCAAGACCATCGCTCAAAACACTGGCAGGACCTCAAAAACCGAGTCACATCTCATAGCAAGCCACGTGTCCTCTTTTGATTTTATCTGTCGTAGAAATGTCTAGATTGTAAACAAACATGCTACCCATAAGCCATACTATCAACTCCAGCTGTGTTCATGTACGTTCCGGTGGCTTATTTTAAAAGGATATCCATCCCTCATGAAAATGCCCTCTGAACCCCAATCTCGTCTCGATGCGGTTGTCAGTTACCCCCTGCTTCTCACTCGAAAACCAGTCCTGAAGGTCTTCCTGTCCCTGCGCTAACCAGAGGCCACATTCCCAAAGCAGCGTGTGTTTGGAACGGATCCCCAGGCTTTTTACAGATTGGTGTTTGCCGGCCTCGGTGGTGCGGCGATGGGGGGCAGTTCTGTGTTGCTCTTGGGCTGAAAAGAGGGCACTTGGGCTTCTGAGGATGTTGACTCCACAGATATGGGTCATGAGAGGATTTGCCAGAGATCAGGGGGGTGGAGGGGGGTAAATACGGCTGTTGTGGTGGGACTTTATTGGAGTCATTGAGTTTGTTGTGCTTCAGTAACATTAGGAGGCACATAGTCTTGTGTTGGAGGCATTGTTGCATTTAAACGCAGTCAGACGAAGAGCAACAGATTGAAGTACTTTTAAGTTGACACAGCATTATAAACATGTGGCATTTGTGGTGTGAGACACTTATGAAAGGCCATTTGTCTTGATTATTTTGCTTATCCATCTCAAATCTGTTTATTGGAAGTCCATTTCCACCACAGAATGGTTAAATGTGTCAATAAGTAAAAAAAAAAAAAAAAAGCAAAGGTTTACATGTTTATTTGGCTAAAGATTAAATATAACTAGTTCACTGGAATAATTATACAGTATCAGTAAACTAACAAATAAAACTACATTATTTTAGGTTTACATTTGAGTCCATGAATTTCTATGTGTTTACACAAAACCTTTACTTGACCGTTATCACAATCCCTCACAGAGATAGCAAATTCATTTTCACAGAGCTGTAAGCACATAAATGATGAATCTCAGTGAAATAAATAGTTAATGTTGATATTATTTAGGGACTTTTAAACGAGCGGATCTTAAAATCACACAGAGAGGCAGTTCTGTGAGAACAGCTTTACGAGACTAATGAATGAGCACAGGCAACAGAGAGAATTGAATTAAACTCTTCTATTTCCAATATGCACTCATCCATGGCCCTTTCATTTCATCAATGTACTGTAAAATAAAGTTAGGGCTTCGATGGATTTGATTTCCAATATGTGATTTTGTGAGTTTGTCTGTTTCTTTGATAGATTTGATCCTCAGTGTGTTTGCTCTGTCAAGTCTCAAGCTTAAACTACACATCAATCATGAACGTGTCAAAAACGGACATGGCTGAGAAAAGGGTTGTTGAATAAAGTTGCTATTTTTGTTTTCTTTGCGCACAAGAAATATTCTCGTAGCTTCATAAAATTATGGTTGAACCACTGATGTCACATGGACTATTTTAATGATGTCTTTGCTACATTTCTGGGCCTTGAACATGTCAGTTGCATTGCTCTCTATGGAGGGTCAGAAAGCTCTCGGATTTCATCAGAAATATCTGAATTAGTGTTCCGAAGATGAACAATCAATGACAGAATTTTCATTTTTGCGTGAACTATCTCTTTGAAAAAATATATCTGATTAAAGATACATCTCTACTTTTTTTCTCTCTATTGTGGAGAAGGTGCTTTGTAATGTATTACAGTCAGATATTTGCTTATATTTTGTTAATTTGATTGTGTTTTTTTATGTATTTTCTCATTTTCTCCATCAAATATTGCACATACCACATGTTTACGCTGTTGTGTGTGTGTGTGTGTATATAAATATATATATATATATATATATATATATATATAATGTTACATAAGATTTATATTTCAAAATTTCTGTTCGTTTAAAAATCCTGAAAGAATTTATCACTGTTTCCACAAAAATATTAAGCAGCAAATACTCATTGATGCAAAAATCACATGAACGATTGGTTGGCATTCATGTTCCTTGTGCT
>NW_015542555.1:114956-117965 GCF_001515605.1 Sinocyclocheilus anshuiensis
TGTGTGTGTGTGTATATATATATATATATATATATATATATATATATATATAATGTTACAATTCTGATGCATCCCATAATCAAAGACAAAACACCTAAAACAACCAAAACAACCTAAGTCTCCAACACCCACAGTCAATCTACCCACATGGTCAAATTTTGTGTCGTTATTACGACAACCAATGTGAAGGTTAGAAAGCATGCAGTTTTAACATTAAAAAAAATCTGGTCACATTAATACGCCATTTGAACAGTCTGTGTAGAAATAGATTTAAAAAAATAATATCATATTTGAACTGCTGATTTATGCCAGTGCTTGTCATTTTTTAGTGCAATTGGCATCAGACTATCAGTGAATGGCCTGTGGTTGGCCCTTTTGCAAGGCTGAGACACAATGAGGGCCATAAATCTGTATGTGAACACCCCATGTTTAGCTTCCTCCATTTATACAATGATATTTTGAAGTCCATGACCTTTCAGTAATCTTAGAATATTTCAGGTCTTTCACTAATTTGTAATGTCTGTAGGGGTAATGAGAGGAAGTGAATGTTTACAGAGTCACTCGAGGACAACTTGTGCACCGTCAGCCCTCAACAGTTTTCCACTGTGTAAGGCTTTTAATATGAGCAATTACATGTCTGCCGAGTGAGAGCGGGCCATCATTGCGGCCGCTAACAGCATGTGCCGATCAGCTTCAGCAGATCTGTCACTTCTGAAATGCCACTTTCTCTTTTCCACCACCCCCTTTCGTCTCTCTCACCGTTTTCTCTCTCTCTATCCCACTCACTCACTGACTCATTTTCTCACAGAGGCTTCGTGTCTCACGGAAGAAAAAAAAACAACAACCCCGAACTGAAGTGAACTCCCTCTTTATTACTTTTCTTCATGCTTCACCCCTCCCTCGCTCCTTGTCGCTCTCGTTCTATCCAAACCATAGAGCTGGCGAGGGTTTCCAAAACAACAGCTGGATCGAAGTCATCCAGGGCAGGGTGGGAGTGGAGTCAGATAAGGATAAATGGGTAAATAGAGAATATATAATGGACAGGCACAGTCTGACCTTACATATATTTAATATGTAGGTGAACATGAGGTGAATATTTCTGCAGCAGTGAACAAATCCAGTCATATACGCAGCCAGCTCTATTCTCTTTAGTTTGCCCTTGGGGTCAGTAAGATTTTGTAATGTTTTTGAAAGAAGTCTCTTATGCTCACCAAGGCTGCATTTATTTGACCGAAAGAACATTAGAAACAGTAATATTGTGAAATATTATTATTATTTAAAACAACTGTTTTCTATTTTAATGTATTTTAAGATGTAATTTATTCCTGTGAACCAAAGCTGAATTTTCAACACCATTACTCTTCAGTGTCACATAATCATTCACACATAATCATTCTAATATGCTGATTTGCTGCTCAAGAAACATTTATTAAAGTATATATCCATCTAATGTGTAGAAAGTAAACTTTTTGTCTAGTGTCCATCTGTTTGGTAATGAACGTTGGCTTGTAAAATTATGTTTAAGGTACAATTATGCAGATAAGAAACTGAACTATTGAAATCATCTGTAGCCCATAGTTGCAGAATTGTGCGACACAACAGTATTGAAGAAATGGAAACATTATGCTCCCAAAGTCACCAGGATTCAGACCGCTTTTGTGCTGTTTTTGCAGAAAATAAATCTCACAAGGGACCATGCCTCTGGAACCCCCTTGAAAATAAGGGTGCTTTTCTTTACTTGAAGGGAAGCTTGTGCCCCAGTGCTGATGAAAAACCATAATGCCCCTGGGAGAGAGAAGCACATCTCCTCTGTTTTCACCCTAAAAGAAAGGCATTGCAGCATGCACTTCTGGGCCTTTAAGCAACATCGACTGTATCTGTCCAGGCTCTCATCATGCTCATCCAAATGAAAATTATCACCTTATCTGAGTCTATTAAAATCATAAACAGAGACAATAATTATGTACGTGTTGCCACAAACTGCCTGCTTATTAATTATAGTGTACTAATGCAGTGTTTTTTGCTGAGTGTGAATCACATGAGGCTCAATAGCACAACAAACCGTGAGGAAATACTCTGTTGTCATTGAAAAGTGACACTGGTGTTTTTGCTTTGTCCCCATGCACTCTTTTTTTCTCGTAGTCTCTTCTTCGTAGTTGTTTGTCTTCATTTGTACAGGACAAACACACTGTGTAATTCTCATAGGAAAGAAAAGTCACAAATGAATTACTTTAATCTTGGTTGTTTCTCCTAGGGAGCAATGCGATTAAATCAAGAGTAAATAGAGACTTTAAAAGTCATTTTGCTTCTCCGATATTTCTCCTCAGAAAAAGATTCCAGTGATCTTGCACATTTCAGAAGAGATCTCAGTAATGACGCAAACTGAGTTTAGATCTGCCAACCTACCAACCTAAAAAAAAGACAAATTAGTTCTCTTTAATATCTCAGCTGTTTCTCATAAACAGCCATGAGCATAACTACCTAACAATAAACTAGATCACAAATTAAAAGGATAGTTCACCTAAAAATGAAAATTCTGTCATCAATTACTCACCCTCATAATGTTCCAAACCCGTAGACCTTTGTTCATCTTCGGAACACAAATTAAGATATATTTTTGATGAGATCTGAGACCCTCCATAGACAGTAACACAACAGACATGTTTCAAGGCCTAGAGAGGAAGTAAAGACATTGTTAAAATAGTCCATGTGACATCAGTGGTTTAACCATAATTTTACGAAGCTACGTCAGAAAGCTCTCGGATTTCATCACAAATATCTTAATTTATGTTCTGAAGGTCTTATGGGTTTGGAACAACATAAGTGTGAGTAATTAACAACTAAATTTAAATTTTTGGGTGAACTATCCCTTTAACATACAATTATGAGACCAGATTGAGAGAGCAAATTGAGAGTTCCCTTTCAGTCGGTCACTCCCGACGTCACGTCGGATGACCGACGAATTGGGATCTCGCTTAGAGAGACCAATCTACTTCGAGTGTAAACTAA
>NW_015542555.1:118051-120040 GCF_001515605.1 Sinocyclocheilus anshuiensis
CATCTCCCCTGTGCGCCTCAGCACGCTAAAAGAGCTATTTCCCTAAAAGAACAATTACGGGTGCGTCTTTTTAATGATGACGTTGCGTGGCAAACTTGACGTTACGTCTTTGTAAAGACGATGTGGGTCTTGCTATAGACAACGTATCACCCGGGCGTTTCTGGATGCGGTCATTACCTGGCGCTGGGTGATGGTCACGATCGCTGCCTCACGTGCCTGGGCATGTAGCACGCTGAGGTGGCGTTTGTGGATGAGTCATCTTCTCATTGCGGGAAGATGATCATCTCGGAGTCGCGGGCCAAGCTCCGTTTCCTCAAGGGGGTGAGCCAGAGCTTTCTGGAGAGGAAGATTCGGCTGCACTGCTCTCTTCCGGGACTGTAGCAATGCCTGAATCGGATCCAGAAATAATGGCTATGCTTTCCCGGGCTGCCGTAGGGGTAGGGCTCGAGTGGAGACTTCCACCGTGTCCCGAGCCCTCAAGGTTGCACGATTGGTTCTCGGCGCCCCGACTCGGTGCCTTTCTTCCCGGAGGTGCATGAGGATCTCACCAGGTCGTGGACGGCACCTTTTACTGCCGGAAACCGATCTGCTGGTTCCTCCTCCCTCACCACCCTCGATGGTGGTGCAGCTAGGGGGTTACAAGGGTCGCCCCGGTGGAGCGGTCGGTTGCGATGCAGTTGTGTCCTAATACCGCCTCCAACCGGCAGGGAGAACCGTGCCTCCCCTCCCGGGTCTGTAGGTACTCGACTGGCCAGCGATGCTTATACGGCCTGTGGAGAAGCTGCCTCCGCCTTACACGCTACGGCGTTATTGCAAGTGCACCAGGCCAAGGCACTGAGGGACTTGCACGAGGGTGGTCACGACCCAAACATTCTCAGAGAACTCCGCACCGCGACGGACCTCGCGCTACGAGCGACGAAGGTTACGGCGCGGTCTCTGGGTCGTGCGATGTCCACTATGGTGGTGAGGAATTCCCCTCCGAGGGCTCCTCCGTCCGCCGGCACTCCGACACCAGTGGGGCTGTCGAGAGAGCAGGCTGGACCCTCAAAAAGGGTACCACCTGTATCTTCCGAGGCTCCCCCCGATGATCGGATGTCGATTGCTGCATCGGAGGGTGAGCCAGACTTTTCTGGGGAGGAAGATCCATCAGCGCTGCCGTCCCTCTGGGTGACAGAGGTTACGGCACGGTCTCTCAACGCCCCCATGTCCCAGACCGGCCTTTTCGGCGACACGGTGGAGAACTTTGCCCAACAGATCTCCGCTGCCCAAAGCAGACTGAGGCCACCAGGTACATCCTACCCCGGCGTGCGGCTGCTGCCATCGCCGAGGGCGGCCTGCGTTCTTCCTCGCTGCCCCACTGCGGGGTACGCCTCTAGTTCCGTTGCGCGGCGTCTGGGAGCCTGGCTAGCGCTACCCAGCCCGTCTCGATGGCTTCTTCGAACCGTCAGGCTCGGCTATGCGATTCAGTTCGCCCGGCGCCCTCCCAAGTTCAGGGGCGTCCACTTTACTTCAGTGAAAGCAGCAGATGCCCCTGCTTGAATACATTCAAGAGCAGGATGGCGGTCCCACTGAAAAAATTTCAGAGGCTCCTGGGAGACCGCTTCAGCACTGGCTCCATGGCCGAGTCCCGAGGTGGGCGCGGCAATGCGGCACTCACCGGGTCCAAGTTATACCGGCCTGCCACCAAACCTTCACCCCGTGGTCAGACCTTGCATTTCTCCGGGCAGGAGTGCCCCTAGACCAGGTCTCCAGGCATGCTGTGGTTCACACGGATGCCTCAACCACCGGCTGAGGGGCCACATACAACGGGCTTGCAGTGTCAGAGGTTTGGACGGGGCCCCAACTGCACTGGCACATCAACTGCCTCGAGTTGCTGTCAGTGCACCTTGCCCTGAGCCGTCTCAAAGGGCGCTTACGAGGCAAGCATGTACTAGTCCGCACGGACAACACAGCGACCGTTGCGTACATCAACCGACAAGGTGGTCTGCG
>NW_015542555.1:120068-120776 GCF_001515605.1 Sinocyclocheilus anshuiensis
GAGCCTTCTTGCACAGACACTGTGCAAGGTCAGGGAGAACGAGGAGCAGGTCCTGTTAGTGGTGCCCTATTGGCCCACCCCGACCTGGTTCCCGGAACTAATGCTCCTCGTGACAGCCTCTCCTTGGCCAATTCCTCTGAGGAAGGATCTACTGACTCAGAGACGGGGCACCCTTTGGCACCCACGTCCAGACCTCTGGAAACTTCCTGTCTGGTCCCTGCGGACGCGGAGGTTCTAGGTGACCTACCCCAAGAGGTAGTTGACACCATCACTTCAGCGAGAGCGCCATCTACGAGACACGCTTACGCTTTGAAGTGGAACCTGCTCGTTGAGTGGTGTTCTTCTCGCCGAGAAGACCCCCGAAGATGCCCGATCAGAGTCGTGCTGTCTTTTTTGCAGCAAGGGCTGGAGCGAGGGCTGTCTCCCTCCACCCTCAAAGTCTATGTCGCTGCAATTGCTGCTAACCACGACCCCGTAGAAGGGAAGCCGCTGGGGAAGCGTGACCTGATCATCAGGTTCCTTAGGGGGGCGAGAAGGCTAACTCCTCCACGGCCCCCCTCTATACCCTCTTGGGACCTGACTCCAGTGCTCACAGCACTACAGCAGGGCCCATTTGAGCCTTTGCAGACAGTCGAGCTGAAGTTTATATCAATGAAAACTCAGCTCCTGCTTGCATTGGCCTCCATCAAGAGGGTAGGGGACCTGCAC
>NW_015542555.1:121606-131307 GCF_001515605.1 Sinocyclocheilus anshuiensis
AAGTCCACGGTATAGCCTCGAGCCCGTGTTTCCCCGGCAGACTTCTGCCATTCCAAAGAGGGTTCAATCACCTCCATTGTTTTTCCATATGCACCTAAGGGATGTCATATGTGTATTGCCTCCGAAACCTCCCTCGGGAAGGTTCGAGCTTCCGCAGCGTCCCTGTTCCAAGTGAACGGGTATGTTTTCCCAGTGTTATCCAGTCTTACTGATTGGGTAGTGCCATAGCAGCAGTGGCTGGTCCTCTTGTGGTAAGCCCTGGCCTACGCTAAAAAGTAGGGGTGCAGGTGGCTTCCACGGGACACTGGAAGGGGCAGTACCTGTGGCCCTTTGTTAGGGATCCCAATTCGTCGGTCATCTGACGTGACGTCGGGAGTGACCGACTGAAAGGGAACGTCTCGGTTACGTATGGTAACCCTCGTTCCCTGAAGGAGGGAACGGAGACATCACGTCCCGTCGCCACAGCTCCTGTACCACCGCTGAGCGGCCGGGTCACCGGCTCGGCTCCTCAGCGAAAACCTGAATATGCGCTGCATCTGCTGCCTACTTATACTCACGCTGTGATCAGCAGCAGCTGGATGCAATAATCGCATGCCAATGTGCATTGGCTCGTTTAGTTTACACTCGAAGTAGATTGGTCTCTCTAAGTGAGATCCCCACTCGTTGGTCATCCGACGTGACGTCTCCGTTCCCTCCTTCAGGGAATGAGGGTTACCATTCGTAACCGAGACGTTTTTTAAACTCAGGTGTTTTTTCTTGACAAAAAACACCAGTCTCGGAAGATGTCAACAAAGTCCCAAAATGTACTCAGGTTTGCCATTATACCAACCTAAAAAAAAAGATAAGATCTCATTCGTTGCTCATAGACAGCTATGAGACTAAATGGAGAGAAAATTTAGACTTTTGAGATATTTAAGATGTTTCTCTTGACAAAAATACACCGTATCCTCAAGAACTCAGAATTTACTCAGAATTTCTAAATGCTGTGTTAAAAACAACATTTCTGGGTTATTTGGCAACCCAGCGCTGGTTAAATATCAGACAGAACACATGCTGTGGGTTATTTTGACCCAGCTGGTTGGTTTAAATGTTTGACTAACTTTAATTAAACTCAGCTATTGTTTAAAATTGACTTAGCTTAAAATGGATTGAAAATTAGAAATCACACCCAGAAGAATTACTAGGCAACAGTAATAATCAAAGGCTGAACATTTAATAATAAGCAAGATCACACATGGACAAAAATATTTGCCAAATTGAATTTATTTGGCATAATTTACAATATTACATACATTAAATCTTGTTTAACAAGCATTTTAGAAGTAAAGAATGTAGCATTTAAAAGTAACATACCAAAAGGTATGTTTACAAAGTTTACAATCAAAACTAATTATTTTTTCAGATACTCTAATTCTTTAGGGAGAAAAGTGGGAGAGGTGCGTTCTTGGAAGGCCTGACACATCAGTGTGAGGTTCAACACCACAACAATCAGCAAACCACCAGTGTGATGTTTCAAATACAGTACCTATCCCTGTCCAACCTGTGTCAGGTTGCTGAACAGGCGGAGAGGAGGTGTTTCGCTGGTGTTTGTGTCCTGCAGTAAAGTTCCCCAATGCTTATCAGGTGAGTGACATGTGTTGTTCCTCTCACAGCCTCACAAAGCTCCTTCGGCTCGGTTATCAGAGAGACCAAGCCCACTGCCATTTGAGAGGGTGAGTCAGCTCCCTGCAGCCTGGATCAGTTTCTGAGTCCTTCTGTCTCTATATCCCTGCTGTACCCCAGAAGCACATGCTTGAGAAACAAGCACACAAGCACCTGTACTTCTTTTTGTCTGTCCTCCACCCTGCTAATGGACAGTTGACACCAGAGATGACCCACCCTCATGCTTTCTGTGAGAAACAAAAGCTGGTCTTACCTTAGGGATGCACTCGTAACCGTTAGGTAACATTAGTTGGTTAAGTGTGTGTTTACCACTGTATACTGCCTACTCACTGGAGCGGTGAGTCTAGTAGAGATTGATATCAGTGCTTCTGCTTCTTTTTTAAAATCTTTCTTTAAGCAAGAACAAAACATGTTTTTCATTGGTGAGAGCGCAGTGTTTTTGTGGAAAGGTTAAAACCAAGTTGTGGTTTGAATAGAAGACAGGCGGTCTTTAGGATAAACATGAGCCAATTTGATGGTGATTGTTTGAAGCATGGGCCGCATTCGCCTTCTCTATCTCTCTTTTTCTTCTCTCTTTTTCACTTTAACCTAATGTTAATCCTGCCCAAACAACCAGGATGGATTTTCAGGCTAGTTTATGCTGGTTTTTACAAGCTTGGCCATGTTGTTCACCAGCAAAATAAGTTGAAGCTGGTTGACCAAGAATTTTGTAGTGGTTAATGAGACAGTTTACCAAAAAAAAAAAAAAAAAAGTCATTATTTACTCATCCTCATATCATTCCAAACCTGTATGGCTTTATTTTAAAGAGAGGTATTTTGATGAATGTGCTGGTCACTCTTTTCCATGCAGTTATAATGAATTTAGACTGCAGCTCTTAAGCTTTAAAAAGATGGAAAATCACCATGACAGCATCTCAGATGACTTTGAATTTAGCAAACAAATAATCTGGATCATGATTATGATACTTTTATTGGTGCTTTAGTGTCATTTTGGAAGCTCGGAAGTGCTTATTTAACACAATTGCTTAAAAAGCACACTGTATCATACTATAAAATTACTATGAAAATAATATACTTTATAATAATATACTTTAGAGTGCGTATGACCCGGTTAAGTACATCTTTATATGTAATTTCACTGAAATATGGTTCAAATGTACTGCCAAATCTACTGACAAGCAATTATGGTAAACTAAAATATGATTTGTCATTTCTGTTGAAACCTATATGTCATGTGTTCAAATATATTTGTAATTCGTAATGGTGAAGTTGCAATTCAGTACATTCAAGCCTTAGTATTTTTAAATGTAATATTGGATAACATTATAGTTAAAATTATTATCAAGTAGTCAAAATGTACTTTAAAGCACAAAAAAAGAATAAAATATTAAAACATAATGGTTTAAAACATACTTTAAAGGAAAACTTTTAATTTGATATTATTATAAAGTGCACATTTGAAAAATGTAAATGTGTGTTCAGAAACAACCGAGAAGGTGTACTCTCCTTAAGTACACTTAAAGTGATAGTTCACCCAAAAATGAAAATTTTGTCATCATTTACTCACCTTCATGTTGTTCCAAACCTGTATGAGTTTCTTTTGTTATGTTGAACACAAAAGAAGATATTTTGAAGAATGCTGGTAATCAAACAGTTAATGGTCCCCATTGACTTCCATAGTATTCCTTTCCTTACTTTGGAAGTCAATTGGGACCAACAACTGTTTGGTTCTTCAAAATTCTTCAAAATGTCAAAAACTCAACTTTTGAGTTCAACATAAGAAAGAAACTTATAGAGGTTTGGAATGACATCTCCTCATGAGTAAATGATGACAACATTTTAATTTTTGGGTGAACTATTCCTTTAAGTGGCATTTTCATTTATTAAAAATATATTATTAACAGTGGTGGAAAGAGTACTGAAAAAATATACTCAAGTAAAAGTACCATTACCTTCCAAAAAATGTAGTGTGAGTAGAGTAAAAGTACTTGTCCAAAAAAACTACTTGAGTAAGAGTAAAAGAGTAGCCTATTTAAAAGTACTATTATTGTAAAAGTATTGAGTAGTGAGTACTGAGCTGTGGATTCTACCCCCTCATAATAAACGCTGTACACCGCAATTGATACATTTTAAAAACATTGTACATTTTGTAATTCACATTATCTTATTTGTCATAAAGAATGAAGAGTATCTATCATCCAGCAGTTTTAATTTTGACTGCCAACTCTTTCTGATAAAAACTACTTAATTACTGTAACGTGAGTATTTGTAATTCGTTACTTCACACCACTGATTATTAACTACAAATACTGTTTTCTAAAAAAATATATACTTTTAAGATTGGAAGTACGGTACAAGTACACATTGAACACAGTTAAGCACACTTCTATTTCAAAAGCACATAAAAGACCAACTAATAGCCTATAATCTACAAAATACCTGTCGTGTTACACGTAAGAAAGTAAGTCATACAAGTCATACAGGTTTGGCATATCATGAGGGCGAGTAAATTATGACAGAATTTTAATTTTCAATCTTTTAAGCTTGTTGAGAAGACTGATGGAGACACCAGCACGCCCACAGCCCCTAAACACAACATATGGTGGTGACAGGCTATGCTGGTCTTTTCATCAGGGAATAGAAAGATGTTAACTGTTTCTGTCTCATGTGTGGCTGTATTGTGTCATAACAGCTGCCAACCCAGAGTGTGTGTCTTTTAACATCCTCTGACTCACCAAACCTGTCAATTGTCCGCTAGGTAGGGATATTATACTCTGGAGTTCATGACTGGGCCGTGGCATTGTGCTCCCTTTGCTGTTTTCAGCCAACCGACCTGCCTTTCACAGTGGAGACATGCTGTTCAAATAGCCCAGTGAGCAGCTGTTACAGGTAGCGCATACAAAAAGACACGCAACTTGAGTAACCAAACACTGGCCTTTCTTAGTAAAAGATGGTAAATGCTGACTCCAAAACTCCAGATGTTAATCTGATAAGGATAAAAGAGAACAGGGAGTTTAGGATTCACTCAATCTGTCAAAGTGCTCGTGGGTCATAAAAGCATACCGTGCCTTTGATAGGACGTGAGGGTATTGTGCTCGGTCTACAGTACAGACACTGGCTCACAAACCAAAGTAAAGAACAAACAGTGAACAAGAAAGAGAAATAAGCGAGAGTAAGTACGTTTTTGGAGTCTTCTGTCTCTGTTTCCACCTTGTTGACTTAACTCTCATCTTCCATTGATCCCTTTTTAAGTGCTTGTTCACTTGGACCGCAGGCTATTGATATCCTTAGGAGGTAAAAGGGCTATTCACTTTTTCATCTTCTTCTTTTGTTTCTTTCTCCAAGGAGGAACTCACCTGGCATTTCAATTGATTCCACTGGTGTCCCAAAAGCTCAGATAAACACAAAAGAAAACCATTTGAGAAGATGTTATTCTCACACAGCGTCTTGAGTCACTAACTCCATCTCCTAGCCTTCAAGCTAATGAGTCTCTGAGTGACATTTTGCTAATTTCACAAGACACAGAAAAGTGTCTTTCAGTCATGTCTCGGTTTCTTTGGCAACTGACATCTTTTCTAACTTGTTTTCATCTTTACACACTGTCAATTTTCAAATCAGCCGATAAAGTTTGACACCCATTGAAAGAAAAGCAGTGTTAGCGGGAATCGCTAGAGCGGATGCTAGTATTGTTGCTTTCATCGAACCATAAAGTTTATTATTTTATTTCAGGTAAACTTTGCGTGCTGCGTGTGAAGGAACAGTAGCCTGGAGGTTTGTTACTGAATTTTCCAAGGTGTGCCAAACACCTGATGGTGAGCTGCTGAGGTGATTTGTTAGCACATTTGGCTAATGCTTTAATGATTTAACAACACAAAATAGGTGAGTCAAACTTGGAAACAGACTTTGTGCTGTTCAACTTATAATATAAACTTTCCTCGATTTCTCAAACTGAAGTACTCCTCCACAACCGTGGCTTACTTGAAGTCATAATATTTCATAAGAGTTGTCAGAAGCCTTTGCTTACATGACTCCCTGAAAGCATCTTTTTGTTGGCTTTGAAACGCCTTGTGTCAGCAGTGTTTGGATTGTTAGTCTATACCAGGGTTCCTCAAATCTTGCCCTGGAGGGCCAATGCGCTACAGAGTTTAGCTCCAACCCTGATCAAACTCACCTACCTGTGATTTTATAATGATCTTGAAGACATTGATTAGCATGCTCAGGTGTGTTTGATTAGGGTTAGAGCTAAACTGTGCAGGAAAGTGGATCCGGTGGGCCACATTTGAGGATCCCTGGTCTATACAATATGGCCCTATATCAGTTTTCTTGAGTTTTATGTGTAAATTCACTTAAAAGTCCTTCTTTGAGACCGGACTGACCACTATACATCCACTAGTTACATTCCATTAAAGGCTGGAATGTGGTTTAACTGTCTGTGTAGCACTAGCTGCTTGGGGACACTGCAGTTTATTGTTTACAGTACATACAGCCAAAGCCAAGAAGCTTAAAATGCAAAGAAAAAAAAGTTCAGTAGCTCTCATACCTAAAAGCTTACTCTGTAATGTTTGACATTCTGCAATCTACAAAATTTGAAGAGATAGATCACCCAAAATGTTGTCATTTACTGAACCTCATGTTGTTCCAAACCCGTATGGCTTACTCTCTTCTGTAGAACACAAAAGAAGATACTTTGAAGAATGTTCATGGTGCGCTTTCCGCTTCTCGATAGAAAATTGAGATAAATCAGTGTAGCATGCTATGCTTGAAAACATTAAATAAATTATTTAAACTACACAGAGTTTAGCTACTATGTCTGCACAAAATCATATAGAAGGAGATGACCAACAAAAGCGAGACTCTACCTGTATGCTTGCCAGTGTGGGAGTTTTTGTTTTTTTTGGTTTATGTAAAAAAGACAACAACAACAAAAAAAAAAAACATTGAAAAGTCTTTTCATATGCTTCTGTACAGTTAAACTCTCTGTTTGCCTGCTTTACACTAGTAGTTTTATCACTAACACTACCATCAATAAGAAATTTCATTTTTGTTTTATTTTATTTGGACCCACTTTAAGTGTCTTAACTATGTACTTCCATTTTAATTAATCATTTTATACAATGCACTTATTGTGTACATATGTATTTTTACATTGTACTTATTTAAAAATACTTTCCTGTAATTAAATCTGCAATTATTTTTTGGTAGTTACATCTGTAATTACCCTACTCCTAGCTGACATTTATTTATGTATTTATTTATTTAGACACCTAATACAAAGCGAAACATTTATTTATTTATTTATTTCAGCTATACATAAGTAGCGACAAAAGATGACACACACATTAATTTAGTCATTTAATCAGTCTGCTATTGTATTCCAACTGTTACTGCTGGTTGGATGCTTTTGTAAATACTTAGGGTATACATAGCATGGCATGCTTAATGGTGCAGTGTTCGAATATTTAGTACTATGTTGTAACTTAGCTGGTACAACTGGCCCCTGCTCACTATATGCTCCATTGTATGGAAAGGAGCAACATGAACATTCTTCAGAATTTCTCCTTTTATGTTCCACAGGAAAAATTCATGCACTTTGGAATGACATAAGGGTGAGTAAATAACAGATTTTTCAGTTTGGATAAACTGTCCCTTTAACATACGTACTACACACTACAAACTCCTTCTGAGCTGAATGTTCTGTTGCAACTATGGTTACATGGACTGCGTCTGACCTGACCGGAGGACTGCATTCCCCCCCACCAGCACACATGCAGAACTTAAACTAATGACTTTTCTTTCCTCACTCCCTCACAGGAAGATGATAAGAACACCACAAACCAGGTTCACCTGAGGCCAGTCACTGTGTGAGAGTCCTTTAATCACTCTCTCTTGCTTTTTTCCCTCTCATCGACTGTTTTCCTCTTCTCTCTGCTTCTCATCACATCTCGTCTTTTCTCTTCTGGCTGCAATTAATGGCATTGCTCTATCAGACGAGTTTGTCTTTAGATGATGTGCTGAAGATTAGCATGCATGTCTCATAAGGACTCTTAATGAGCCGACCCCCTGAAAGAGATGAAGACCAGAGGAGATAAGATGAAGATCGTTTCTGTGCAGTCCACACGGCTGTGCTTATCTAATAGAACTGATGCAATCCACATCATGTCACGCCGAGCCAAAAATAGACATGAACGTCTCTCTCTCTCCCTCTCTTTTTCTGTCCCTCGCTTTCATGCCGGATCATCTTATTGCAGCTCATTTCCAGAGGGGTTTTTGGGGACAAGGGGACTTCCATCTGCTGTTTATAAATACAAGCAAGGTCAAAACATTCTGAATTCTTTAAGTAAACAGGACATGTGGAGAATAAAAGTCTGTGTGCTTTGTTTTGTTTTGGTTTTAAATGGCTGCTGTTTTCGTACGTTGTCATAAAGCACTGGGTCCATTTTTTCCTTCAATAAGTTCCTGGTTTTGTTGAATCTCCAAATGCCTGCAAGTCGTTTATGAGGTCATATACCATGTGCTGAACAATTAAAGATACATGCTAAAATTAGAGCACTTCTGGATTTTACTGTCCCCACCTGCAATGGGTCCAGCAATGTTTTCCCATAAAACCCTGCGGGGCAGAGATTAAACTATGACTGGCCAAGGCTTTCATTATGCACCAATATTATCTGTGTTATTTATTATCATCTGCTCAAATGTTCCTCTGTGTGTGTGTGGGACAAAAGCTCCATTCAGACGGGATTAGTTCTCTAAACCATTATTAACATGGATGTCTGTGATGTAATTTACTGATTCTGATGCGGCTGGAATCTCTGTAATTACAAAGATGGCAATGTCTGTTGTCTGAATGTTGACGTTATGTCAGGTCATGTGCTATGCATGCGAATAATTATATAATTAGAACATTATGTATAATTTTTAAAGAGATAGTTCACCCATAAATGAAAATTTGTTTTAATCATTTTCTCACACATGTCGTTCCAAACCTGTATAACTTATGTTTTCTGTGGAAGAAGATATATATATATTTTTTTGGTCCACACAATGGATTTCAATGGTTACAATGGTTTGGTTACTAACATTCTTCAAATATATATAATTTTTGGAACAACATAAGTGCAAGTAAATAATGATAATTTTAATTTTTGTGTGAACTGTACTTCTGGAAAAGCTCTGATACTTCTAATGAAGTTCTTTTTTATTCTTCACTTTTTTGCAGTGTTACTCATGTCTGACCTCGACAGAGTAAACCGAAGAAATGAACTGAAGAGGATTTCTTTCACCTACCTATTGTGTAATTGTCACAGACCAATGGCAGGTCAAAGGTGTTTACCAGCCAAAGTTAACTATTTTTAGAAAGAGGGATTTGCAGAGCTGTTTTCTCCCGAAATGAACTCCAAACTTCATTTTTGCCTGATTGTGTTCACAGCAGGTCATTCTTCAATTTCGAAGACTTTAGATATTGCACTCATGTTACTTATAAATGGGAGAATGTGCAATACACAATATGGCAGAATAGTCCCGCCTTCTAAATAAAAGAGCCAATAGTTATTTGGTAAAGTCATCACATCACTGCAGCTGCCGTTAGAAGCTCCGGTTGCTATAAGCTGCGTGTCATTTCAGAGACTGCGTCATCTGGAGGTCTGGCCGAAGCGACGAGACAGAAACATTAAAACCCATTATAAACAAGGCATTTGTTGCATCCAGTGGGGACATAATTACGGATTATAATGATTTATACTGTCTTATGCGTTGCATCGCGCCGCGTAAACATAAAACCATGTCTGCATTTGTGATCGGAGAAATGACAAACAACAAGCGCGGCGGGCTAGAGTGAGCGGTGGCCGGCGGTCTAGAGTGAGTGGCGGCGGGCTTGAGTGAGCGGAGGCGGGCGGGCTTGAGAACGGCGCGGCCGGTGGGCTTGCGACAACCACATGTGACGACCCCAGACTGGACTCCACTTCGTCGACGGTGAAAGCCGATCCGGCGATCCACAGCGTGAAGTTGATGTATTTCCTCAGCGACCAGCACGGATCAGCTCT
>NW_015542555.1:131533-149072 GCF_001515605.1 Sinocyclocheilus anshuiensis
GTTATGCCTTCTTTCTTTGCGTGAACATTTGGGCGGGGTTATGCAAATCTTCCCACATCGTGACGTAGACATGTGGGGGCGTGTTAGAATGAGCCGTTTTAGGTAGGCGTGGTTGACTCTTAACTTTTATGAAGAATATCTCTTTGGATTTGAGACTTTAGTCTTTGCAACTTTACAGATCTTCTTTATGCACCAAGAGCTTGTAACACTTCAAAGAGAAAGGAAAAATGTAAATTGCATCATATTATCCCTTTAAGAAAAGTAACGATAATAAAATCGTCTGTTTTTCCTTGTGAGGTGTAAACCACTACATTATAATTTGTAGTTCTTTCTTACTCTGCAAACTAATGGTTACTTTCTTAAATGAGACCATCTCTCGATGTTTGCAGCCAACAAATGCGACCACCGAGGACACAACCTCTGAAAAAAAATAACAGTGTCCTCAGGTACGCGCTTAGGACTGCACATGCACATTAGCCGGTCTAGACTGAAAAATAAGCTTTTTTTAATGCTTTTTGAGCATAAGCAATAAAATGTATGGAACAGTTGTCAGATTTTATTGGTGATTTTAAAGATAAAACTTATTTTTAAAAATTTAACTTTGGAACACAAATTAAGATATTGTTGATGAAATCCGAGAGCTTTCTGACCCTCCATAGACATCAACAAAACTACCACGTTCAAGGCCCAGAAAGGTAGTAAGGAGATCGTTAAAACTGTCCATGTGACATCAATGCTGCCATGCAAAGGCAAAAGACTTCTATTTTGGTCGAAAATTAGTTATTGATATTTTTGGGACATTCAAGACCTCCTTTATCAAGTGCATAAGTATCTTGAGTCAATTTCGTTGTTTTTCCGAGAAAATAATGGGTCGTCTTAACAGTAATTTCGAAAAGCCCTGGAGAAATCAAGGCAGAACCCCGTATAACACCAATTACCGCTCTTTCACTTTGTTTGGAATGCACAAAATAAGTTATGGCGTTCTGCCTTGGTTTACCCATGCGTCAATTTGAAGTCAGTTTTTTGAAGTCAGTGCGTCAATTTGAAGTGCCGGAGAACACTGGCCTGGAGTTATACGGTGTTCTGCCTTTGTTTTACCGTACATTAAAGTCTACCGCATTTTAATTATGATGTAACTTGTATACTTTCATACATCTGATCTGTCACTGAAGCACTTTATTAGACAAACAAATTAGATAGATCGCGATTTACCACACAGCTCCATATAACAAAGCACTGTAAAGACCTTGGCAGCAATACATAATCGCGAATAACCTTTATAGATTTTTTTTACAAATTTTTTCCTTTTTGTAATGCAGATTATTCACCAGGCTGTCACTTCTAGTTGGACGCGTGTGGACTCGAATGCCGTAGCATGCATGATCAATCATAAAATCACTACTTACAGTTCGAAATTAAATCCATATCCTACCTTTTCTTGTAACCCGATAAAATGCAATCCATGGCGATGAACGTCATCGGAGATGTTTAATCCACAAGCATTCTGAGGATTCCTGCTTGCTGGCGTTCACATTAATTCACAAGTCATTCTTTTAGGCTATTTTCATTCAAGTCGATATAAAAGCAATTACGCAATGTCTAGCATTCATTTACGTTACTGAGCATAGCAAATAAATTGGTTGCAAAAGGTATCCACTCATATGTGACTTTTGTGTAACTTTTAGTCTGCTTGTTACGGAAAAAAAAAAATTAATACAGTCACATTTGCAGTAGCCTATATGAGATAGCCCATGATCACTAGATTTTATACAGGTGTTACTGTAACAATTTTGTAAATGGTGATCAGCAACCACATATTGATAATGTGCAAGTTACTCTCTTTTGCCTTGGCGTGACTTCTCACATTTTGCAGACAATGCAAAGGCAGAGTACAGTAACTTCAAAATAGGGGTAAAAATAAAGTTTGAGCTCACAAGTTTTTAATGTAGATAATTTTCATTACTAAAACATCTAATTGCCAAATTTCCAGTGTCCTACCTATAATTAATTTGGCTGGACAAATAAAAAACTTTAAAGTCATTTTTCTCAGTTTCACACTCTAGCGAGTTTAGGTCTTTTGCCTTTGTAGGGCAGAATGGTTCAAACCTAATTTTATGAAGCTACGAGAATATTTTTTATGTGCGTAAAGAAAACAAAAATAATGACTTTATTCAACAACTACTCTTCATCCATGTCAGTGTGTTCAGGAGAGTATCACAATGCATGCATGTGGTGCTTCTGACGCAGGAGCCGGCGTTAATTGCGTTGCTGTCTATGCAGGGTCAGAAAGCTCTTTGATTTCATCACAAATATCTTAATTTGTGTTCCAAATAGATGAATGAAGATGAACGAAGGAATAATGATCAGCAACCAAATATTGATAATGTGGAAGTTACTGTCTTTTGCCTTGGCGTGACTTCTCACGTTTTGCAGACAAAGGCAGTCTACAGAAACTTCAAAATAGGGGTAAAAATAAAGTTTGAGCTCACAAGTTTTTAATGTAGATAATTTTCATTACTAAAACATCTAATTGCCAAATTTCCAGTGTCCTACCTATAATTAATTTGGCTGGACAAATAAAAAACTTTAAAGTCATTTTTCTCAGTTTCACACTCTAGCGAGTTTAGGTCTTTTGCCTTTGTAGGGCAGAATGGTTCAAACCTAATTTTATGAAGCTACGAGAATATTTTTTATGTGCGTAAAGAAAACAAAAATAATGACTTTATTCAACAACTACTCTTCTTCCATGTCAGTGTGTTCAGGAGAGTATCACAATGCATGCATGTGGTGCTTCTGACGCAGGAGCCGGCGTTAATTGCGTTGCTGTCTATGCAGGGTCAGAAAGCTCTTTGATTTCATCACAAATATCTTAATTTGTGTTCCAAATAGATGAATGAAGATGAACGAAGGTCTTAGGGGTTTGGAATGACATGAGGGTGAGTAATTAATGAAAGAGTTTTCATTTTTGGGTGAACTGTCCCTTTAAAGGGACTTTGATATAGGGGCCTTCAAAGATGCAATATTAATTTTGGGCCCTCTATCGTCATCTGTGGCTGAAACATAAATTGCAAGTGGCTTGCATAGGAAGGCACTTTCTTTCTGAACATAATAATCCAGTAATTTTGATCACTGATTGTTTATCAAAAATTCAATTAATTTATAATGGAAAATTACATGAGAAATCTTCTGTAGTTTTTTTTTTTTTAATGCTTGTATTGGCTTTTTGTCTTTATTGTAGGACAGCAGAAAAGAGCAGGAGTGGGACCGGAACATGACGCAGGCCAAACCTGAACCTAGGACTTTAGCCCCCCTACATGTTCATAGCAGCGCACTGTTCCACCTGTTCCACAGCACGACCATAATGTGTCTTTTAAGGAAAGCTGTTAATTAAGGTGAGAATAGATACTTCTATTACAGTGATCATTTTAAACAGTTCTTCTTTCCTTATTCTTTTGAATCTGGCTCTCCTTACTGATTTAATTTTCTTGTTATGTCGCATGGGATGCCAGCTGGCAGTAATTCGAAACACCAACTGTTTTTCTGTTTTACCCAGGAAAGTTGGTCAAAAAGGTGCAGAAATGTAGCTTTAGTTGCAGTATTTGACAGTGTTGTAAATAAATGAGAAATGCTGTGAAAATACTGTATAGTATTCAAATTTCTTTCTAGGTAATTTGCTCCATATTTTATGGCCATGCAAGAAAAAACAGACCTGAAAACAAATCTGAATTTACCCGAGCTCCTCAGGGAAAACTAGTCCCTGTCTGAACAGGACTAAAAAGCAATATGTATTTGATGATTTAATATATTTATTTTAATACAGGAATAGTCCTTCTCAGCAGCATTAAGAATTTTCCACTCAAACAATTATTGAATGCATCAAATTTTTATCCATTTGTGTATGACAGTTCTTTGAAACAATAGTAATAGAAGATGTGCATCTCTTTTTATTCTCTAAAGCTCTGAAACATCTGGAAAACACATTCATTCAGTCTAGATGGATATCCACATACTTACCTAAAAGTATAGCCGTCAGTCACGCAGACTCCTGCGCATTAAACTGCTTTGCAGTCACAACACCACAAACTCCTCTGAGTGACATGTTGTCAAACACAGGCACTCAGAGATTAGGCGGCTCTTATCTACATAGCTGAGCTGCTGAATCAGCAGTGTGAAGCGCTAGACTGAGCACGCTCTCAGGACTGACGCCTGGCTCAGGGTGGCAGTTGTTTATCTCTGCAGGATGTTAGTCAGGGCCCCCAGGAGTAGGGTTATGGAACAGGCATGTCTACAAGAGCTTCTAGAGGAGTCCTGGGTGTCATAACACTGACTCATGACCCAGTACTGCAAGAGGCCTCAGCGTCACGCATACATTGTTGACTAAAAAGTCCAGTGTTGAGAGACTAGCTCATGAAATAACAATCACAGTATGAAAGATGAAAGCCATCCAGTACTCCGGCTCTTGCCTTTCCTCAAGGCTATCGGCATGAACTGAAACCATAGCACTTCTGCCAAGCAGCTGTTGAGGTCAAAACCAAAGGAATCTTCAGAACAAACTAATGTAGTGCTTTCCAACTTTGAGACCAATCAAAATGTTTTTTTTTGTTTTTGTTTTGTTTTTTTAATCTCTGAAAGACTGACTTGTGCTTTCTTTAAATGTGCTGTAAGTCATTTCACTTTCATTTGACTTAATAAAATAGGATAGAGTTATGATAAAAATAGTATAAAATAATAATATAATAATAATAAGAGGATAAAAATGTCATGTTGTAGAATATAGTAATTATTTACTTTAAAAAAGTATACTTAACTGTGAACTGAATTCCTTGTTTTTGCACACTTAATTTCATGTTAATTGCAATTAAATAAAATTGTATTATAGCTTAAATTTATATTGAATGCAGTTAGCTGAATTTTATTTATTTATTATTATTTTTATTTTTATTTTTTTGGACCCATTTAAGTCCCATTTGGACCCACTTTTTAAAAGTGTGTTTTAAGAAACACAGTCAAGGAATTGTGGTCTCTTTAAGTACAGTTAATTATGGTAGATTTTTTCCCACCCCAGGATAACATTATAAAATTATAATAATATTAATAAATAATAATAATAATAATAATAATCGCAGCTATTTATCTTACAATTCAGACTTTTTTCTCACATTATTTATTATTTAACTTTTTCTCAAATTATTTTCATAATAGCAAGAAAAAAAAGTCTGAATTTTGAGATATAAATGCAGAATTATGAGATATAAACTTGCAATTCTGAGGAAAAAAAAGTATTTTAAGATTTGTAAAATATAAACTCATAATCATGAGAAAAAAAGTCAGAATTGTGAAATAAAAAGTCACAATTACTTTTTTTATTTTGTGGCAAAAAAAAAAAGAAGCAAACTCAGAGAAAAAGTCTGTAAAAAAGCATAATTATCTTTTAATGTTTTAATTTTTATTTTGAATTCATTAATTAAATTATTTTTTAATTCCATGGGGGAAAATGAGCTTCCATATTTAAGTGTCCTTTAATATTAAATTATTTGCGAGTACATTATTTTAAAATATACTTAAGATTTGAAATACACAATATGTGTGCATTAAATATAACTAATACATTTCTTTTTTTTTCAAGGAAATGAACTAATTTGCTAGAATGAATCAAACTTTCCAACACCACATTTGAGAGAGGGAGTCATATAGAATGAACTGAACTGACTCACTAGAATGATTGAAGCTTTTCAGTGATTTCAGAGCGAGAGAGCTGAAATCATGTTTGATTATCGCAGATCTCTTAACAGTGTTGCATATGCCATACATTGTGATCATCACTACATTTAGTTACCGCTCAAACTGTGAAGAATCACACCTATACAGCAAGCAAAGAGTCAGGTGGGTGGGGCACCTCGCAGTTAGCCAATCAGAAACACTCTCTACCTGTCAGTCATTTTGTGTTTAGTTGTATGTTGTGTTTTGGATGTTGGGGTTCCCACCAGGATTCCAGCAAGACTAACTTGGCCAAGAACTTCTTCTAACAGCGCTGCCACTACACAACGAAGTGGAACGGCTGTAACCGTGCTACTAGTCAGAAGGACCTTCATTGTTTGAGCCACTAGTCTGGTCCTCATTAGCAGTGTGTCGATTGTCCTTATCTCTCCTTATTTCCTCAAGACCTCGGTACCCTTGACTGGTAATAAGGGCTTCTCTTCTTCACGCTTGACCTTTTTTGCTGACCCTGAATATAAGCTGCTAAGCGCTAATTTCATTATTGGGTGAAAGGTCATGATACCTGTGCTCTTCGGGCCCTGCTCTAATCAGCCGCTGTGTAATAGTGAGTGTCCAGTTACACCCCCTGTCTCTGATGCTAATGGCTGCGCTTGGGGTCACAGGGCAAAGATCAGGGGTCAGGTCAGAGGCCTGGGAACTTGGGGCGATGCAGATCTATGCAGGAAAGCGGGTCAGCCCAGATGGCGAGAAGTATATTTTTGCTCTAGCAGCCATCTGATGGTTATGAAAATCGAGCTAAATTAGATTAGCACATAGTGAGGGACCACCATTTATATGTGTGTGAACTGGATCTGAATCAAGCTCTTTAGGAGTTTTCAGCTTAATATGTCTTTTTATTTCTAACATTTATTGATGCAAGATATAGGAAATTCTAACACAGTCATGAATGAGCATATACACTACCATTTAAAAGTTTGGAGCTGGTAAGATTTTTTAAAATGTTTTTGAAAGGCTGCATTTATTTGATCGGAAATGCAGTAAAAACGGTAATATTCTGAAATAGTATTACAATGTAAAATAACTGTTTTCTATATATTTTGAAATATAATTGATGTCTGTGATGCAAATCTGAGTTTTCAGCATGATTATTCCAGTCTTCAGTGTTACATGATTCTTCAAAAATCATTCTAATATGCTGATATGCTGATAAACTTGATATATAAAACTGCTTGCCAATAAAAGGATGTTTGCACACACATGTATATAAACTGCAGTTCAAAAGATCAGTAATATTTTGAATACCTATTTTTTAAAGAAGTCTCTTATGCTCACCAAGGCTGCATTCATTTGATCAAAAATACAGAAAAAACAGTAATATTGTGAAATATTATTACAGTTTAAAATAACTGTGTTCTATTTTAATATACATTTATTCAATCAATAATCACCCTCACACACCTGTAACTCATTGATAGGTGCGTAGGAAAAACGACAAAAAAAGGTCCAAAAAAAACAAAAAAAAGGATTGATCACCGCACACTATCACTTGTAAAATGTAGCAAAATATTTATTAACAAACAATGTCTTTTATCAGGCAAGCAGGATTCATTCTTATTTTTTTTTTAATTCTTTTTTATACATTTATTTTGTTTTTATCAATTTAACACATTCTTGCGGAATAAAAATATTAATTTCTTTGAAAAAAGAAAACAAACTTTTAAATGGTAGTGTGTATTGTTACAAAAGATTTCTATTTTGAATAAATCCTGTTCTTTTTAAATTTGTATTCATCAAAGTATCCTGGAAAAAAATATATCACAGGTTACAAACAAACAAACAAATATTAAGCAGCCCAACTGTTTCCAACATTGATAATAAATCAGTATATTAGAATGATTTCAAAAGGATCGTGAGACTGAAGTAAAGATGCTAAAGATTCAGGTTTACAGGACTAAATTATATTTTAAAGTATAAAATTAAAATGATAAAAAAATATGAAATATATTTTAAAATATAAAATATATTTTAAAATGTAAAATTATTTTATTTTAAATTGATTTAAATGGATATAAATTCATTCTCATGAACTGTAGTGTATATCATTATTATGATCCCTCATATTTAGCCTTTTAGCAGGTAAAGAGATTTTTTTATGGTCAAACTGCTTTTGAGGTTGGCTCAGAGAAACATTACCCAACATTTTCCCTGGTAGATGTAGGCTATGCAGATTTGAGAGAAAGTGCAATCCCATGAAACTGCCCTGAATATGGAGCACGCGTCTGAGAGCTGTCTACACACGTAGCGCCACGTGTCGCCCCAGAGATGTGCTGCCCTGGGCGACTGACTATATACCAGAAACCAGGATCCACTGCTGCTCAAATCATATTTTGACTGTTAAACATAAAACACATGGGAAAGACATAATAGTCTGGTCAAATATAACATACAGCTGAACTTGCTCAGTCATAGTTTTTTATTTTTTATTTTTTTTTTAATAAAAAACAGGCAATAAAAACGGAACCAACTGTTTGAAGAACCATTTGAAGGCACAGCTGCTGGGTTTGGATTTGGTTCGACACATTGTGTGTGTTTGTATGCATTACTATGTGAGAATAAAACTGGAATATGACAGGACATGGTCCATCGCATCTTCCCAGAAGCTCGAGTGCTCTGCACAGCAGGTGTCTAAATATTCTCCGTTTTTCCGCAGGAGCGTCTGGGCCAGTAGCAGAGCTGCGGTCTGGGTTGCAGGGTCTGTGTATCGGACTCGGTCCCGTTCCCTGCCTGTGTTAATGAAGTGCTGACATGAGTGCCCAGGCTGGCTCACTGCAGACCCGGCTCAGGATTGATGACGTGGTCACTGTGGAAAGAAGCTGCGGCTGCTGTTTAGAGTTATGAGTGATGGACGGGGACCCACTGTTCTCCGGCTCACTGGCCTTAACCTACTGTTCCATGCAGGCACGTGCACAGGTAGGGCTCAACCTGTGCAGAGCACAGAAACTGTCAGTAAACCTCATAACTGCACCCCCTCTATCTTGATTGAATGAACTGAAGTTCCACAGCAGCTGAACTAGGTCTGCAAGGGTAAATAAAGATCTTGTTGTTTGAATAAGTACAGCGTTTTCTTTACGCAAGAAACACTATGTCTATAAAGGCTCATAATTTATGTATTTGAAACTGAGTGCTGCGCCCATATAGCTACAACAAACACCTGGTGATGAAAACGTAACGCCGCCGTTTTAATGACGGACAAAATGCACATTTGCACACATTCACTGGTCAAAAACCCCGTAACTGCATTTGAGTTTGACACAAAGCGACTGAGTGATCGATCGTCACCTAGGTAAAATATATTTCTAAGAAATTTATGATTGCTGATACACTTAATTTATTAACATTTAATCATATTATATGGTCGCATGGCTAATTCATGTTTACACTGTTATGCATGTATTCTAGCTAGCTAATTTTTTTTATCTAGTATTCTATACTCTCTGCTCGTCTTCAAATGTATAAACGTAGTAAAACATGGTATACAGTTTCAGCACATGCCCCTCAAAAGGTCTGTGCACGGCCCTGGTTACATGAGATGTTAAACAACATATAATCAAGCCATGCGTAGTGCTAGACCACAGATTCAAGGCAGTTCATTTTCAGCTGTCGATAGCTTGAAATTATTTGAATGTTTCTTGACCTTTCTCATGGAGTTTCAAAAGAATATTATATAGTGGATATATTGAAATCAATGTATTTTTTTAAATTTTTTTTTGTAACAAAACCATTTTAATATAAAATGTAAAATGATTGTCATATAAAATGTAGGATTTTAATCAGATTTAAACTCTTTATACAAGTTAACATTAATAATGAAAGCTCTAATAAAGTAACTTAGTAAATTATATTAAGTGTACATACACCTAAGTTACTTTATATATACAGCATTTTTTGTAAGCTAATTATGTTTTGTAAGATTTTTTGGTAACACTTTATTTTAAGGTGTCCTTATACATGTTACATGTACTTAATATAGTATTAGCACAAATGTATGCATAATTACATGCAATAACCCTAAACCAAACCCTAATCCTAAACCTAACCCTATAGTAAGTACATGTTGTTAATTAATATTACCCAGTACTTAAATGCATAATTACACTGTAAAAAAGGACACCTTGAAATAGTGTAACTGTTTTTTTTTCTCATGTTTTAATATACCATATTAATGATTTGATCTTTATTTTAATTTAAAGGTGAAGTGTGTAATTTCCACATCAAACAAAAAAAAAATTTGCAAAAAACACACCCCTAATCTTTCATTGGTCAAATAAACAGAAAGCCCTGCCCCAAAGTCACTCTGCTGGTTGAGCCAATATTGCTGTGTCAGTCATGTTTGGATGTATTTGCAGAATAAGCTGGAATGGGAGAAATTATCTTTTTTGAATATTAAAAATTTTTACTTAGGATACTGTGAACTTTCAAAATGTTGTCAATATCATTTCTCCACACTAAAATATCAATATATATGTCATTCCAGTGAAGCATGGCCCATAAAGTTGGAGGGGAGAGCTCTTCACTAACACTCGCTGATTCTTGTTTGTCTTAATGAGATTCAGGCTGAATAATTAAAATGTGGACTTTATTACCTTTCATAACATTCAGCTACAACTTCCTGTCATTTCCACAGCACTGCACTTAAATAATACTAATGAAAACAAGCTCATTAAGATAGAAGGAATGGCTACAAGCCAATTAATTGTTGCTGAAGTTTGTTCAGTTAAAGTTATCCATTGACTCGATGAACTTCCTTTTTTCATGTTGTTTTCAGTTGAGTAAACCCAGTCTAGAAACAAAGGAAAACCGATCTGCTGATCTCTGAAAGGGTTGATTTATGTTCAGTCTAACATGGTGGCATACATTGAGTTTAATGCGTTGAGTTCATGTTGCTTTCAAGGCCAGCTTGTCACTGGTGTATAGCTGTGAAATGCATGTGGAGAGATGGAAAGGGAGTGCACTCTTGTGAGTATGTGTGTGTAATAAGAGAAGACAGTGCAATATGCTCACGTTAATCATAGTGAAACCATGCCACCTGAGAGAAAGAGGAAGAGATGAGGGAGAGAAGACACACAAATTGCCACAGAGACATAATGACAACCTTAAACTTCCTCTCAGAAGTGGCCTTGTGCTTGTGTTGCTGTGGGCCTGTCATTTGCTAATCGGACTGACAGGATGGGTACGTTTTGGACTTGGTGTGTAATTGCAGGTTGGAAACTTTAGTACTCAAAGGGGGCAATAGCATTACTTTTAAATGTCTGTACCACTATTTTGGTTGTTATTAGTTATAAAAATATAAACTTTGACCAGTTCAGAAAGATTCTACTCAAACTACAGAAACCCTGCCTAACCAGCCTAAACTGTTTATGCTGGCCTGGCCAACATGGTGTTTTGATAAATTATCTGGTTAGTGAGCATTCCAGTGCCATGGTAAGTTTATGAATAAATAAATTGATAACCTACATTTTTGTTAACTTTCAGGGAATGTAAGTAGTCATAGCAACATATTCTCTAAAAAAAATTAAAACGCTCAAGTGGGCATGTCATTTTGCATATATATATATATGTATATATATATATATATATATATACATATACATACACTGAACAAAATGATAAACGCAACACTTTTGTTTTTGCCCCCATTTTTCATGAGCATTTAAAAAAAAATACAATATACTATATTTTTTGTTGTTGCAATATATACATTGCAACAACATATTTTATATATAGTATATTTCTATAATAAAAATGTGGCACATCTAACTTTACAGCAAAATTGGAAGGTAAATGGCTAAACAAAAAATGTTTTCTTTCTTTTTCAATTTATATATTTAACATCAAGCAAACAATATACTTCTTGTTCATACTAATATAAAACTGATTAAAAATTAAAAGATACGATTTAAACATAATTGCACAACCACCCAATAGGTGATGTGCTCTAAGAACATGGCTTAGAAATGGCTATTAAACAAAGATGAAATAATTGTAGCGCATTCACAAACAAACAAAAACAAGAAAACAAAAACAAACAAAAAATAATGCAAGCAAACAAAAAAAAACAACAACAACAACATCAACAACAATGCAAACAAACAAGCAAGCAAAATAAAACAAAGCAAAAGCAAAAAAAAAAAAAACTTAAAACTACCCTTAATATATTTGCTGGTCATAGTTTTTAAACTGGTTTTCCAGCCTGGCCAAGCTTCTTCTTAACTAGTCTAAACTGGTCATCCAGTTGATCTCAGGCAAACCACACCAGCTATCAAACCAGCTTAAGCTGATATAAGCCTGACCAAAACTGGTCCTCCAGTCTTTAAGACCTATTCAGCAGGAAAGTACCGTATATGTTAATATCTGCTATAGCATCCCTTGTGGCAGAGCTGAGAATGCAGCATGTATATACGTTGCGTAATGGATTGTATTCTGGGACATTTCTGAATGCAGTAATGTGTGAAATCAAGCTTGCGTAGCTGGAAGCGACTGCATTCATATAAATATGTAGACTATAAAGCTGTTTATTTGTGTGTATATAGGTCTCTTGACAAACATCACTTCATATGTATAGTCTGTAAGTATTTTTTTGCTTGGTTTAGCTGGATAACAGTTCAATCCAGCAGGAAAAGCATGCATACTAAATCAGTTGAGCTGGTGTCTCTTAAATACGTGTTTTTGTTGTGTTTGTGATGCAAAGTAAATGAAAGTCCTTTACGCCGTCAACAGCTGACGAAATGTAAGGCTCATTCGAGTGAGCAGGCTGTCTGGGTGTTAAAAAGGCCCTTGGAGGACCCTCCTTTTCTCCAACGCCTCACCCCGTCCCCCTCCCTCCTTCCACCCTATTACTGGCTGAGAGCATCCCACCCAAACTACATCTGTTACTATGGCAACAGACCCCCTCTAGGGGGTCGGGTACCATCATTAAGTAGCTGCTGCTCCTATCAGTGTGCGGCTGAGACTCTTCAGCCCAAATCCGGGCGCCCTCCTCCCTGACTGCCGGTGCCATCTTGTCACAGACGCCGTGACAAACACGCCTCCGTTTACACACATCAACATGTACGCTATCTCCACATATTTCTTATCGCTCAGCTGGGGAGAAATTGTCTCGGCGGTTCTATGTGTAATTTCCAGTGACTCCGAATGAAGGTATTTTGTCACGAGGGTGTGCGGGTGGAAAGAATATTTCAGGAAGTGTTAAAAAGACACAGTGTTGTTTGCTTTGGGCTCCTAGGGTTAAATGAACACCATCTGTTGACTGGAGAGGCCTATAGTTCTGGAATATGTGAATATCAATTAGTTGCATTTTATTTGGGAGTCTCGGCTGTAACAAGATGCTCCGTATTCACACACAGCTTCAGGATGTGGAAGGAGGTGTGGGTGTGTGTGTGTCGACAAGCAGCATTCTTAATTAAACCTAATTGATATGCATGGAAAAGGGCTGATATCTGTGTGCGAATTTGACTGTTATTGTGAGCATATGGTGCCTCAGACAAGGGGAGATGGTCCCGTTTTTTCCCCCTCTTGATGAGGGGCCCTCTTTGGGGCCGGGACCGGGCCCCGGCTGTGAGGCGAGGGTGGGGCCTTGGCAGTGCTTGTGCCATTTTTCTTTTATTTTATTAACCCGTCCATTACTTTATATCATGGCCTTATTCTGTCCTCTCCATCTACCCTCTGTTTTCGTTCTTTATCCTTATCTTTGTCTTTTCTAAGCCTCCCTTTATCACTTACCCTCTCTCTCTCTCTTTTTCTCTCATTCTCATTAGGACAGATGGAGGAAGAGTGTTTTTTGTCTGCTGGGTCAATGTGAAGTTATTAACCTGCACAGATTGCACTCCTTCCCCTAGTCTTATTTTTCTCTCAATTCTCCGAATGAAGGAGTGTGGGGGAGAAGAGTCGACTATTTTTTTTAGAGTTTGCAAGGCAGTGCCGTATTGCTATTCTTGAAACGCTCTGGTTTGGGTTTGTTCTAGAACTCTGACCCGAAGTATTAAACTTCTATATTTCAGCTTCCGATTTTTGGAGATTGCAAACTTTGTTACTTTAAGAAATATAAGGAATTACACATTGAAGATCTCCCATTGACTTACACGGTTTAAATGTTCAATGTTTAAAATATAAGTAATATTGATGATGATAGTTATATAATATATGCAATAAATATAATCACAATTTTAAATGTAAAAAAAAAAAATGCTTGTTAACACACACACACACTGTCAGACTCTGTTCCATGTTTTGTGTGTGTCCTGCTCCCCATGTGCCTTCCCATGCCCTTATTTGGTTAGTTTCCTGTTCCTCCCCTGATTGGTTAAGTTCATTTGTCCCAGGTGTTTCCCTTGATGTTTCATTGCTCCCAGGTGTGTCTCGTCATCCCCTCCTCCTGTGTGTATAAAAAGTGTTCCCAGTCCCAAGTTCCCTGTCTGCCCTCCTCCTGTGTGTATAAATAGTGTTCCCAGTCCCAAGTTCTCTGTCCGCTGTTAAACGTCTTCCTGAGTTCGTCTCCCTTGGTTCTTGAAATTAAAGTCTTGTTAAAGTATTCTCCAGCGTCTCCTCGTTCCTCCACAGTGTATTGTGACAGAACATCGGACCCAAAACTGAAAGTGAGCGGCGACTTTTTCCTCGCGTTTGTTTTTCCCCGTCTTTTTGACAGTTTTTGTTTCTTGGTTTTTCCCCCCCGCGGCGATGGAAATTGCCACTCGCGTCGCCGCCCTAGCTCGCCTCGATCTCCCCTTCTACGAGTACGCCCGGGAGTTCTGCAAGCTCGCGGAGGTGACGGCGTTAGAGGACGCCGTCCTCAATCAGCTGTTCTGGCTCGGGGCCAACTACCATCGCTCCGTGGACCTCCCAGACACCACTGGCCTAACTTGGAGGGAAGGTGTCTTCCGGTGTCTGGGGAGTGTCCGGTCCCGAGCCAGAACCAGTCCGCCACCGTCCGCGGCTTCCCCAAGTCAGCCGGCAGTTAGTGAAGGGTTCCTGATCCCCAGTTCAGCCCAGGAAGGGCTCCTGGTCCCGAGTTTAGCCCATGAAGGGCTCCTGATTCCCAGTTCAGCCCAGGAAGGGCTCCTGTCCCCGAGTGTAGCCCAGGAAGGGCTCCTGTCCCCGAGTATAGCCCAGGAAGGGCTCCTGATCCCCAGTTCAGCCCAGGAAGGGCTCTTGTCCCCGAGTGTAGCCGAGGGAGGGCTCCTGATCCCCGGTTAAGCCCAGGGAGGGCTCCCCGTTCAGCCCAGGGAGGGCTCCAGGCCCCAAATACAATCCCATACATTTCTCCAAGTATTTTTTGGGGAGGGGGGGTACTATGGCTCCAGCCGTAGAGGCCGAGGCGGGGGCTGGGGCCGCGGCCTCGGAGGCTGCTCCGCAGCGACCCCAATAACGTGATATTTAGTCCCTGGAATGTGAATTTTACTTGAAGATCCCCGCCGAAAAAAGTGAATTTTACCCCCGGAATGCGATTTGTAGAGGGGAACCCTCCTCGAAACGCGATTGGACTAGTTTTATTGCGAAAACCTGGCAACCCTGTTCGTAATTTCTATTTGTATAATAATAATAATAATAATAATAATAATAAAGTTAAACTTTGAACTGATTTGGTTTGAGCTAAAAGTTGCCAAATAAGCATCTAATATTTATGTAGTTTAAATTGATGTACTAATATAAGTAAAACTGAAATAAAAAATGAATATATAGACATATTTAAAAAACAAAACAAACAAACAACAACTAATAAAAATAACAAAAAGCATGCAACAAAATTTGTAAAACTTTAACAAAAATTAAAATTGAAACGGCAAATATTAAAAATATGAAACAAACAAACTATAATAGTATCTCATGATGACACTAGTACATGTGACCCTGGACCACAAAACCAGTCATAAGGGTCAATTTTTTGTCAATTTAAATAAGACTTCTATTGATGTATTGTTTGTTAGGATAGGACAATATTTGGCCGAGATACAACTATTTGAAAATCTGGAATCTGAGGGTGCAAAAAAATCTAAATATTGAGAAAATCACCTTTAAATTTGTGGTCACCATACTTGGCCTCACGTCATGTTTAATGATTTTTGGCATAAAAGGAAAATCGATAATTATGACCCATACAATATATTTTTGGTTATTGCTACAAATATACCCGTGCTACTTATGACTGCTTTTGTGCTCCAGGGTCACATATGTCAATTGAGAATATAATTCAGAATCAGTTCAAAACTTCACTGACTTTAGTGCTGGCAGCAATCCAAGCCAGAAGGTTTGTGGTTTTCATAATGCCTTAAAACCTAAACTTGCCTAAAACTACAACACTGTTTTTTTTTTTGTTGTTGTTGTTGCCTTGAGTGCACGTTTGTGCTTTAGGAAATTTCAATCTAGTTTTCTGTGCTGCATCTGTTGTCTAATAATGTTCCTTCCACGTTACCTATTATAGAGAAAAGACACTATTCTCTCTTTTCCACAGGTGTCTTCTCGCATGTTTTTATTTTTATTCCTGACAACACTGCTTCGTTAGTGCTGTTTCTTACCTCTGAGCACTGCTATCTTTTCTATTCTTCATGCTAATGCTCCTCTGTTATTCTGTGTGTGTGTGTGTGTGTGTGTGTGTGTGTGTGTGTGTGTGTGTGTGTGTGTGTGTGTGCGCGCGCCTCGGGCCTATCACATCTCTGCCTTGTGAAACCTGTGTATGAAACCACTGTAGTCAGCATTCTGCGAGATACCGAATCCTTTGTGGTTAGTAAACAGCATACTCCTGCAGGCCAAAACTGTTTGAGAGGGCGATCGAGGAGCAGAGGAGAAACAGACTGAACAACAGAGAGAATATTAACGGTATCTGGGATGTGCAGTTTGTGTATTCTCAAAGCCATTAGACATGGGTTTGTATGTAGCATTTGCCTGTTTATGTGCTAATGCTTTTGCATTGCCAAGGCAATGTTTCTCTTACCCATTTTTCCAGAACAGTGAGTCACCGCTTGTTTTGGAAAGTAAACACTAAACACAGTTTTAGATTCCCAGAGGGAAGTTTTATTGCTCTGTCACAGCTCAGGAGACGGTAGTCTCAGTTATGTTTCATTTGAGTATTTCTTTAGGAAAAATACAGTAGAAACAAATGAGACAATTTCTGGAATAGAGTAGGATTATAAATATATCAGATTAATGTATTATAGCTCAGATCATTTAATGAGAACTGTTTGTAAATTTGCCAAGTAGGAAACTTAAATGCTCAATGAAATTTTGTTCCTTTTTGTCTAGAGGTATTAATTCAGAAATACTTGCAATCTGTACATATGATGACTTGAACACATCTCTATTGAAATAGGCATGTTTATAATTCATACATTTAAAATGTAATCATTTTTAGGGCATACATTCGAAAATGTCAAGATATGACCATATCATAATGAAGTGTACTTGATGTACTAAAATAAGTAAAACTGAAATAAAAATGAATATAGAGACATATTTTTAGAACTAATATAAATAATAAAAACATAATAATATAAACATGCAACAAAATTACTATAAAAATATTGAACATAAAACTGTATTGGCATTGTGTGGTATTTTACTGTACATTATTTCCTTAAAAATAGTTAAAATGTTTTCTTTTTTATAATTCTATAATATATTTTAATATATTTTGCCAAGTCAAAGTCTTGTGGTGCAACCAACAGAAATATGCTAGAAAAACATAAAACAGGAATCATGAGAGATCCTCAAGGTCAACAAGTCACTTAAAATTTGGCAGGATTACTTATGATTGTGAAATACCATATTGGGC